>NW_027256886.1:2083235-2170735 GCF_029215685.1 Pituophis catenifer annectens | reverse complement strand
TGAGAGATGAGAGAGAGATGGATAAAGATAGATAGATAGATAGATAGATAGATAGATATAAAGAGATGATGATAGATGATAAAAATAGAGAGAGAGAGAAGAGAGATAGATCAAAGATATGAGAGAGAGAGAGGGAGGGAGGGAGAGAGAGAGAGAGACTGCTGTTAAAGGCAAAACTCATTCAATTCTGGATGCCAACAAGATACTCACTTGTTCTCCAGAACAATGTCGGGCAGCCATAGCATATCCGGCCGGAGACGGAGCACACTGATGTTTCCATAGTCCGCCATGTTCCATCGCAGTCGATAATCGTTCCAGGTCTGCTAACAAAACTGCTAGGGTTAGGGCCAGGGTTAGGGGTTAGGGGTTAGGTGTCACCGATTCACCCAGATCCCTCAGCCATCCGAAGGGTGATTTAAGGCTTGGCTGCCTTAAATCATCCGGGAGAAATGGGGTCACTCACATGCTCAAGCCAGGCGTTGACGGTGAGAGTTTCATCTGCTTCTTTCTGTAACAACAAGCAAGGAAAGAGGGTTAGATCCAGCCTTCGAAGAGAAGAGAAGCCTCTGAAATCGACAACGACCACAAACGAGTCCGTCCAAAATTCCTTTTGCTGAGTGAGACAGTTGTTAAGTGAGTTTTGACCCATTTTATAACCTTTTACTGCCCCGGTTGTTAAGTGAATCACTGCAGCTGTTCATTTGAATAACACGGTTGTTAAGTGAATCTGGCCTTGGGTCACTTAACAATCCTCTTGTTTAGCAACGGAAATTCTGCTCTCAATCATGGCTGTAAGTCGAGGACAAAGAGTCAGTAAGGGGGGGCTGGTTTCATACAACCCACAAAAGGCAAGCCAGAGTTGCCGCCTACCATTCACAGCGTGTTGTGCAAATCTTTTGCCAGGGCTTTGTGGTTGTAGAGACCCAGTTTGTGTAACCTTTTTATTACCAAACCGAGAACATCAGCCAGAAGATGACGAATGCGATTTCGTCGAAACGTCGCTACTACCCTTTTAAGGATATGTTTACAATTACACGGGAAGAAACCCGAGGTATTAACTGTACACACACACACACACACAGACACATACACACACACACACACACACACACATATATATATATATATTCTGAGGTTTTCGCGGGTGTTTGTATGTAGATCTTTGGTTATTCGCGTAAAATTGGAGGTTTCTTGGCAACGTTTCGACGAAGTTTTGGCTGTCTCAGGAATTCTGGGAGTTGAAGTCCACAGGTTGTAAAAGGGCCACAGTTGCCCATCCCTCTGTTAAAGGGGTTAATTAATTAGTAAAAGCATATCAGAAAGAAAAATGAATGGTGCGGTGGCCTAGAGGTGGAGCTCTCGCCTCACAATCAGGAGGCTGTGAGTTCGATCCTAGGTAGAGGCAGATATTTCTCTCTCTCCGGGCAGGATGAGAAAATATCTGCTGAAAAACAACTCCTCATCGGCAACAGGAAGAGCATCCGGCCAGTAAACACTCAGCTCCATTTCAGTTGCCCAGAATCCCCCCCTCCACCTCCCCCCCCCCGAGGGATTATGGGGTCGTTAAAAGAAGGTGATGATATCAGAAAGAAAAAAATCTTCATTTCAAATCGACTGGAAGAAACCTGACATGAGAAAGGATCCCCCCAGCAACGTATGGATGTGGCAGACGGTGTGTTTTGTGTGCCCGAGGGGGGGAACCTTACCAGGGAGATCAGGTTGGAAAGGGTCAGAGCCAGTGTGATGGTCAGAGTGTCGTTTCTGGACATCACCGGGCGCAGTTTAGTGTTGTATTTTCTGTCCGTGAAAAGAAGCTTGATCAGCTGTTCCTCCATGTTTACACCCAGGGCACCTGCAAAGGATGGGGAGAGAAGTTGGTGGAAGGAGCTGGGCTGGCGCGTTGAAAAGATGCTGCCCAAACATCTAAGCCCGTGATGGCGAACCTATGGCACGGGTGCCACAGGTGGCACGCGGAGCCATATTGGTGGGCACGCGAGTGTTGCCCTAGCTCAGCTCCAGCGCGCATGCACGCACCGGCCAACTGATTTTCAGGCCTTCCAGTCCCACCGGAAGTCGGGAAATTGGCTGTTTCCAGCCTCCGGGAGGATGGGGAAGGCTGTTTTTGCCCTCCCCAGGCTCCTAGAAAGCCTCTGGAGCCTGGGGAGGGGGGGAAAACGGGCCTACTGGGCCCACCGTGCCATCGTCTGCCAAAAGCAGGGGGAAGTGTGGGGAGGGTCACGTGCGCATGCGCGGGAGGGTGGGGCGCATTGAATTATGGATGTGGGCACCCGCACCCGCGACCCCCCACGCGACCCCCGCTTTTGGCACGTGACGGCAAAAAGGTTAGCCATCACTGGTCTAAGCCAAGCCTTCTGCAAAATTATACATCCATGTTTTTCAGCCTCGGCAACTTTAAGCTAGAGGTGGACTTCAAATCCCAGAATTCTCCTGGCTGGGGAATTCTGGGAGTTGAAATCCACACAGCTCAAAGATTGGAAGCCGTTTGCTTTCTATATTTTCTACAGGGAGGGTTGGAAGGGAGAAGTTCTTAACAGTAATCTTTCTCTCCAGATCAGTGTTTCTTAACCTTGGCAACTTGAAGATATGTGGACTTCCACTCCCAGAATTCCCCAGCAAGCATAGCTGGCTTCCTGGCTGGGGAATTTTTTTTAAATTTGATTTATATGCCGCCCTTCTCCAGAGATTCAGGGCGGTTTACAGTGCGTTAAGCAATAGCTTTCATACTTTTGTATATTTATACAAAGTCAGCTTATTGCCCCCACAAACTGGGTCCTCAATTTACCTACCTTAGAAAGGATGGAAGGCTGAGTCAACCTTGAGCCTGGCGAGATTCGAACCTGCAGTAATTGCAGGCAGCTGGTGTTAAATTACAGTGCTCTGTCTGTTGAGCTATCCAGGCTCCTAATTTTGGGAGTTGAAGTCCAGGCATGCTGGCTGGGGAATTCTGGGAGTTGAAGTCCAGGAATGATGGCTGGGGAATTCTGGGAGTGGAAGTCCAGGCATGCTGGCTGGGGAATTTTGGGAGTGGAAATCTACACATTTTAAACTTGCCAAGGTTGAGAAATGGTGCATTCGGCTGGGTTAAGATATATATGACTGTAAGCTGGACATTAAAACCGGGGGGAAAAAACAAGAAGAAATAGCAAATCATTTCCATTCTATTGCCATGAAAATAACCTAGCCATATCCAAAAATTTACTTTTTCAAAGAAAAAGATTCAAGTTTGGGTTTAAATGAAGGTCAGGGCAAATCCTGGAGGATTTGTGGTTGATACCTCAGTTTTTAGCCACTGTGCTATACGTTTGGCCTAACACTAATATTTTACACTAATATTTTATGCAGAGAAGGCAGGACAAGAAGCAACGGATGGAAACTGATCAAGGAGAGAAGCAACCTGGAAGTAAGGAGAAATTTACTGACAGTGAGGACAATTAACCAGTGGAACAGCCTGCCACAAGAAGTTGTGGGTGCTCCGACACTGGTGGTTTTTAAGAAGAGACTGGACAATCATTTGTCTGAAATGGAGTAGGGTCTCCTGTTTAAGCAGGGGGCTGGACTAGAAGACCTCCAAGGTCCCCTCCAGCTTCTATTCTATTCTATTCTATTCTATTCTATTCTATTCTATTCTATTCTATTCTATTCTATTCCATTCCATTCCGTATTTTCTACTCTACTCTACTCTACTCTACTCTACTCTACTCTACTCTACTCTACTCTACTCTACTCTACTCTACTCTACTCCACTCCACTCCACTCCACTCCACTCCACTCCACTCCACTCCACTCCACTCCACTCTATATATGGGTCAGTTGCCAAGCATCCCAATTAATTCATTATAAATGGTGTAATCAATTATAAAATTATAAACAACTAACATGATTAAGGGACTGGAGGCTAAAACATATGAAGAACGGTTGCAGGAACTGGGTATGTCTAGTTTAATGAAAAGAAGGACTAGGGGAGACATGATAGCAGTGTTCCAATATCTCAGGGGCTGCCCCAAAGAAGAGGGAGTCAAGCTATTCTCCAAAGCACCTGAGGGCAGGAGAAGAAGCAATGGGTGGAAACTAATCAAGGAGAGAAGCAACTTAGAACTAAGGAGGAATTTCCTGACAAAGAGAACAATTAACCAGTGGAACAATTTGCCTCCGGAAGTTGTGAATGTTCCATCAATGGAGGCTTTTAAGAAGAGACTGAATTAACCATTTGTCTGAAATGGTATCCTGTTTGAGGAGGGGGTTGGACTGGATGACCTCCCGAGTCCCTTTCAACTCTGTGATTCTGTATTCTGTAAGATCTGAAGGGACTTTCTTCCCGGATGGATCTCTGTGTCGAGCTCCCTCCTCACTTGCTCGTAACGTAATCCGTTTCAACCGGACGCTTCCCCGCGTGCCAACAATGTGCCCTTCCATGCCTCCACGGCCATTCCTGCTTTCAGGAAATGAACTTGTGGGCCAAAGCTGTATAATTCTTTTAATTGATTTTAAATTTTGTATTGGTATGTTTTTTTATCCTTGGCTGTGCACCGCCCTGAGTCCAATAGGAGAAGGGCGGTATATAAATTGAATAAATAAATAAATAAATAAATAAATAAATAAATAAATAAATAAACAAACAAACTGTGGTTTGCTTGCAAACAAACTGCTTCTTGTCTCTTGGTTATGTCTAAAGCAGCAACCAGGCCGTGGCCTATTCGGAATTGGGCGGTACAAGTGGAAAGGTTTGTGGACTGTGGGTCTAAAGCAGGGGTCTCCAACCTTGGCAACTTTTAAGCCTGGAGGACTTCAACTCCCAGAATTCCCCAGCCAGCTAGAAAGACTCTGGAGCCTGGGGAGGGCGAAAAACGGGCCTACCGGGCCCACTGTGCCATCACATGCCAAAAGCGGGGGGGAGCACGGGGGGGGGTCATGCGTGCATACACGGGGGTGAGGAGGTGCATTGAATTATGGATGTGGGCACACACGTGCGCGACCCCCATCACTCCTCTCACTTTTGGCATGCGACAGCAAAAAGGTTAGCCATCACTGTTATACACCATTTCAGACAAGTGGTTGTCCAATCTCTTCTTTAAAAACTCCAGTGATGGAGCACCTACAACTTCTGGAGATAAATTATTATTATTATTATTATTATTATTATTATTATTATTATTATTATTATTATTATTATTATTTTATTCAATTTGTATACCGCCCTTCTCCTAGTGGACTCAGGGCGGTGCACAGCCAGAACTAAAACACATACCAATACAAAATTCAAAATGATTAAAAGAATTAAAAGAATTTAAAACAATTCGAATTAAAACCCACTGACCAATTAAAAGCTAAAAAACTAAAAAATTGTTCCACTGGCCAATTGTCCTCACTTTCCGGAAGTTTCTCCTCAGTTCTAGGTTGCTTCTCTCCTTTCATCCGTCGTTTCTTGTCCTCCCTTTGGGAGTTTCAGACAATAGGTTGAGCCCCTCTTCTTTGGGGCAGCCCATCAAATATTGGAAGACTGCTGTCATGTCATCCTTACTCCTAAGGGACCTTGGAGGTCTTCTAGTCCAACCCCTCTCTGCTCAAGCAGGAGACCTCATATCATTTCAGACAAATGGCTGCCCAGTCTCTTCTTGAAAACCTCCAGTGATGCAACCCCAACTTCTGAGGGCAAGCTGACACACAGACATACAGACCCACAGCGCACAAAACAGTTGTGCTTGGGGGACAGCAAGCAGAGGACAAAATATGGAAGAAGATGGGAAGGTCAAACATGTAAAAATGGAGCCCACCCGTCACGATCCACTCACCACTTTGGATGGAGTGCCATTGTTTTTTCTACAAGGAAACGTCAAGAATGCCCTTGGCGCTTCACGGTTAGACTATTGCAATGCACTCTACATGGGGCTACCCTTGAAAAGAGTTCGGAGACTACAGTTGGTCCGGAACGCAGCCACGCGAGCTGGCGTGGGTGCCCCTAGATACACCCACATTACACCAATTCTCCGCGAGCTGCACTGGCTCCCTATTGGTCTCCGGGCGCAATTCAAGGTGTTGGTTATTACCTTTAAAGCCCCACATGGCAGAAATTGTCGTGCATGTACCCTAATGTTCAACCAAAATGTTGGAGATGTGACTGCTTAGATGCCACATATTATCATGTGTGGTGGACTTGTAAGAAAGTGAAGGCTTTTTGGATAAAAATTTGGTGGGTTATGCAGAATGTTTTGAAGAAAAAAATTCAGTTTTCTCCACAATTGTTTTTATTGGGTATAGTTAAGGGTTTTACATCGGGTGAAACAAAGTTGATATTGTATATGATAACAGCAGCGAGATTACTGATAGATCAATATTGGAAAAATGAAGCTACGCCCACTATTGAGGAATGGACCCTGAAGATGGCCAGCTTTGCAGAGATGGCGAAGATTTCAGCATATCTAAAAGATTGCTCACAAGAGACTTGTGAATGGGAGTGGAAAAAGTGGATAGATTATGTGCAGAACAAATATCAAACTAGGAAGTATCAAATAGCTTTTAATTGAAAGTATTATATAAAGATAGAATTATCTGAATTTTGTGAAGATGAAAAAATATATTGGGGGTGGAGGGGTTGAAGTTTTATAAAAAGGGGATTTTGATTTGGATTATATTCTGTGGAAGTCCGGGGGGGGAGGGGTGGGTTAGGGGGGGTTAGGGAGGGTTAGGGGGGTTGGGGAGGGTTAGGGAGGTTAGGGAGGGATGGGGGGGAAATGGGGAGAAAATGTAATTGTAAAACTTTTCCAATAAAAAAAAAAAAAGCCCTACATGGCTCAGGGCCAGGTTATCTTCGAGACCGCCTTCTACCGCATAGCTCCCAGCAACCGGTAAGATCCCACAGAGTTGGTCTCCTCCGGGTCCCGTCAGCTAAACAATGCTGGCTGGTGGGCCCGTGGGGGAGGGCCTTCTCTGTGGCGGCCCCAGCTCTCTGGAACCAGTTACCTCCTGAGATCCGGACCGTCCCCACCCTATTGGCCTTCCGGAAAGCGGTGAAGACCTGGCTCTTCCGGCAGTCCTGGGGCCGTTGATCTCGCTCTTGTGATCTGGCGAAATCCGGCCATGAAATGGTGTGAATGAGTTTTTAATGTTTTTAACGGTTTTAATCTTTCAATGTCTTTTTATAATGATTTTTAAATGTATTGTGAGCCGCCCTGAGTCTTCGGAGAGGGGCGGCATATAAATTTAATTAATTTAATTTCATTTCATTTAATTAAGAATTGGGGGAGACCCTACCCTACATTTTTGCACACAAATCAGTCAAGAAAAACTACATACATCTCAACGCAAACCCATCCTGAATCTCAGAATTCCACCCTCCGAAGTCAAGAATGTACACAAGGAAGACTTTTTGCTAATACTCCCCGTGAAAATCAATCAATTTGCGTTTCAGAATTGCGTCTTCCTAAAGAGGTTGTTTCTGCAATTCAGAAATGCCAACGGCAGGACTTTTCTAAAGCTTTTATTATTATTATTATTATTATTATTATTATTATTATTATTATTATTATTACTACTACTACTACTACTACTACTACTACTACTACTACTACTACTTCTTTATTTTGCAAAATGTTGCAGAGTTTTCCATTAGGGCTGAATCTGTGCCCTCATCTTAGGCTTCAGGTGGGTTTAGGGGGCATCTTACCTGGCAAGGCCAGAGCGCAAAACAGAACGAATTGAAGTGTCCGATTGTCCATCTTGGCTTCAGACGGACTGCTCCCCGTCCATCCGCTGCCTCTGTGCGTGTCCGACTGGGCTGGAAGCAAGTTTAATTTGGGAATGCGGATGGACAAGAGCAGCTGGCAGCTGGGGGAAGGGAGAATCACGAGCCAGCTTGGGAAACAAGAGACTGGCATCCCGGCCCTAACTTCCTCTCTGCAATCAAGAAGTAATTTTGCTTTTAAGCAACTGGCAGAGTTGGCCTGTCTGCTCCATGTTGGGTGCGTTCGCACAATATGCTGCACCAGTTTTTTTTTTTTAATTTGATTTATATGCCGCTCTTCTCCAGAGACTCAGGGCAGCTTACAATGTGCTCAGCAATAGCCTTCATCCTTTTGTATATTTATACAAAGTCAGCTTATTGCCCCCACAAACTGGGTCCTCATTTCACCTACCTTAGAAAGGATGGAAGGCTGAGTCAACCTTGAGCCTTGGCGAGATTCGAACCTGCAGTAATTGCAGGCAGGTGGTCTTAATAACCAGCTTAATAACAGGGTGCCTTAGACCACTGTACTACCACTGTAGTACACTTAGTAGTACACTTAGACCACTGTACTACCAAGACTCAACCCAAGGTTGGGTCAAATCTTAGCAGATGCTCTCACTCCAAGGGCTCAGCTTGAGTAGACCTATTCTCCAAAGCACCAGAAGGCAGGATGAGAAGGAATGGATGGAAACTAATCAAGGAGAGAAGCAACCTAGAACTGAGGAGAAATTTCCTGACAGTTAGAACAATTAATCAGTGGAACAACTTGCCTCCAGAAGTTGTGAATGCTCCAACACTGGAAGTTTTTAAGAAGAGATTGGACAAAAATTTGTCTGAAATGGTGTAGGGTTTCCTGCCTGAGCTGGGGGTTGGACTAGAAGACCTCCAAAGTCCCTTCCAAGTTTAGGCCATAAATCCACAAAATTCATCTCCATCTCCATTTCCTCCTCCTCTTCTATTCTTTTCTTTTCTATTCTTCTCTACTCTACTCTACTCTACTCTACTCTACTCTACTCTACTCTACTTTACTCTATTCTACTCTACTCTACTCTATTCTATCCTTTTCTATCCCATTCCGTTCTAATATTCTATTCTGTTCTGTTCTGTTCTGTTCTATTCTTATTCTACTCTACCCTACCCTACCCTACCGTACTCTATTTTTTATCTTTTCCTATCCCATTCTGTTCTAATATCCTATCCTATCCTATCTTATCCTATCCTATCTAATCCTATTGTTTTATTCTTATTCTTATTCTTATTCTTCTTATTCTACCCTACTCGACTCTACGCTACTCTACGCTACTCTACTCTATCCTTTCCTATCCCATTCCATTCTAATATTCTATTCTATTCTACTCTACTCTATTCTATCCTTTCCTATCCCATTCCATTCTAATAGTCTATTCTATTCTATTCTATTCTATTCGATTCGATTCTTTTATTCTTATTCTACTCTACCCTACTTGACTCTACCCTATCCTGTCCTATCCTATCCTATCCTATCCTATCCTATCCTATCCTATCCTATCCTATCCTATCCTATTTATTCTATTCTATTCTATTCTCCTATCCTATCCTATCCTATCCTATCCTATCCTATCCTATCCTATCCTATCCTATCCTATCCTAAGCAGCCTGCATTACGATTGTAAGTTGAGGACTACCTATAACTAAAGAATTCTTCCAGTAACAATTGTCAATTACAGATGAAGATGCTACAAGCAGCTTCAGGCATCTTAAATTTCCCGACAGAACAATGAATCCAGTATTTGAGGGGCTGCCCCAAAGAGGAGGGGCTCATCTTATTTTCCAACGCATCAAAGAGGAGGAGAAGAAACAACGGAAAGAAACTAATCCAGGAGAGAAGCAACCTGGAATTAAGGAAAAACTTCCTAACAGCGAGAACAATTATCCAGTGGAATCGCTTGCCTCCAGAAGTTGTAAGTGCTCCATCACTGGAAGGGCTTTAAGAAGAGATTGGACAACCACTTATCTGGAATGGTTTAGGACAGATGTCAGCAACCTGCGGCTCTGGAGCCGCATGTGGCTCCTTCATCCCTCTGCTGCGGCTCCGTCACCCAAAAATATGTGTCACAACTGCCAATGTGCGACACTCACTGGCACACAATTTATGGAGCTTTTCGACCCCCAGTAGGCCAACCATGGATAAGTACGTTTTTTTATACATAGCATAAAGGTAAAAAAAACAATATAGGCAGTGTTATCTTCATTTTAGACGTCAAAAGGATTTTTGTGGCTCCCGGTGTTTTCTTTTCTGTGGGAAACGGGTCCAAATGGCTCTTTGAGTGTTTAAGGTTGCCGACCCCTGGTTTAGGATCTCCTGCTTGAGTAGTGGGTTGGACTAGATGACCTCCAAGGTCCCGTCCAGGTCTGTTATTCTGCCTTAACTCCAGAAAACTCCTGAAACCGGAAGTTCAGTAGCTGAAACCGGAAGTTCATTTTCGAGCGTGTGCATGCGTCCTGGGCAGCTCCACTCCCGGGTTGCGGTCCAGACGCATGTGCCCTCCCTTTCCGGCACTTGGTGCCAAAAAAGTTCGCCATCAGTGTGCTATGCGCTTGTTCCTGACATGATCTAGGATAGGTGGAATGAGAAACCAGGGTTAACTTGGTGGTGCCTGTGAAGGCCATTTTGAGGTCTTTCGCATGCTTGAATTATTACTGATTTTTATTCTGATCAATGTTGTCTTTACAGTTTTGTGTGCCACTCTGGGTGGTTGGGCAGCTGAAGAAATATTTTTCTGCCTTTGAGGATCAACCATTCAGTGGCCAGGAACAAGCCGTCACAAAAACAACACTGCAGATAAGCACCTGGCAGGGGAAGGATATTGCAAAATCCCCACTCCCTCCCCGCTCCTGGGACAAGGATATTGCAAAATCCCCATTCCCTCCCCACTCCTGGGGGAAGGATATTGCAAAATCCCCATTCCCTCCCCTCTCCTGGGGGAAGAATATTGCAAAATCCCCATTCCCTCCCCATTTCTGGGGCAAGGATATTGCAAAATCCCCATTCCCTCCCCGCTCCTGGGGCAAGGATATTGCAAAATCCCCGTTCCCTCCCCACTCCTGGGGGAAGGATATTGCAAAATCCCCATTCCCTCCCCTCTCCTGGGGGAAGAATATTGCAAAATCCCCATTCCCTCCCCACTCCTGGGGGAAGGATATTGCAAAATCCCCATTCCCTCCCCACTCCTGGGGGAAGGATATTGCAAAATCTCCATTCCCTCCCCACTTCTGGGGCAAGGATATTGCAAAATCCCCATTCCCTCCCTGCTCCTGGGGCAAGGATATTGCAAAATCCCCATTCCCTCCCTGCTCCTGGGGCAAGGATATTGCAAAATCCCCATTCCCTCCCCGCTCCTGGGGGAAGGATATTGCAAAATCCCCATTCCCTCCCCACTCCTGGGGGAAGGATATTGCAAAATCCCCATTCCCACCCCACTCCTGGGGCAAGGATATTGCAAAATCTCCATTCCCACCCCACTGAGGCCAGCCAGCCAGAGGTGGTATTTGCCGGTTCTCCGAACGACTCAAAATTTCCGCTACCGGTTCTCCAGAACCTGTCAGAACCTGCTGGATTTCACCCCTGCTCCACACCCATTTGCACCACCCAGTTGACCCCGAGGACACAGACAAACCTCCAGGTGGCCTCAATGACCCTCTAAAAAGGAATGCAAATGGCCAATTGTCTGCAAGGTGTATAAATCCTTCCGTTCCCCACCATCCAGTCAGAACTGAAGAAGCTTCTTGGATGAGAAACGAAACGTCTTCAAAAGAAAAACCAGAAAATCCAGTTGTCTCTTGAAAAAAAAAGAATCTTTGAGACAACCATGACCTGGATGACTGAGAATCTCCATAGACATCTGGCAGTTGATAATAATAATAATTGTAATAACTGTGGATACGAACTTGCAAAGAAAGGACTGAAAATCTCGCACTTGATGTACATGGATGATTTGAAGCTGTTTGATAAAACAAAAGCTGAACTGAATTTATTAATTGAAAACACAAAAGAATTCAGCCAAGACATTGGTATGCAGTTTGGAATTGACAAATGTGCAACAATAGCAACCAAAGCAGGCAAAATCATAGAAGAGGATGGAATAGAACTAGAGAATGAAGAAATGATAAAGGCAGTAAAATCAGAAGAAGGCTACAAGTACTTGGGGATTTTAGAAGCCTCTGACTTAATGCATAATAAAGTCAAGGAATTAACTTCAGCCAAGTACATTCGGCGAATTCGTAAGATATTAATGTCCAAATTGAGTGGAGGAAACATCATAAAAGCCATAAATACCTGGGCTATACCTGTGATTAGATACTCTGCAGGAATAATTGACTGGACCCAGATGGAGTTAGACAATCTGGACAGAAAAACAAGGAAGCTTATGACAAGGAATCATGCCTTGCACCCTAAAAGTGATGTTGACCGATTATATTTACCAAGAGCAGAGGGTGGTCGAGGACTCCTACAAGTAAAGCAGACTGTGGAAGAAGAAAAACGCAGCTTGAATGATTACATCCAGAAAAGTGAAGAACCAATGATTAAGGAAGTAAATAAAGGAGGCTTTTTAAAGACAACTAAAACAAAAGCAGAATATAATTGAGCAGCGAGCTGAAAATTGGAAAAGCAAAGCTCTGCATGGCCAATAGTTGAAAAGTATTGAAGGCAAAGCTGACCAGAAACTAACTTGGAACTGGTTAAGATCAGGAGTACTGAAAAAAGAAACAGAAAGCTTTCTTTTGGCAGCTCAAGAACAAGCCCTAGCCACAAACTGCATGAAGGCAAAAATTCAACATGTTACCACCAACAGCAAATGCTGCCTCTGCAATGAGAAAGATGCGACAGTCGACCACCTGATCAGTGGGTGCAGCAAAATTTCACAAACTGACTACCTACAACGCCATGACCGTGTTGCTAAGATCATTCACTGGAAATTGTGCCAGAAGTTTGGATTTGAATACAGCAAAAACCACTGGGAACATCAGGTTGAGAAAGTTTTAGAGAATGAGAAACTCAAGATCTTGTGGGACTTCAGGATTCAGACTGACAGGCACTTGGTCCACAACGCACCTGACATAACAATAGTTGAAAAGAAAAAAGTATGGTTTATTGACATTGCAATATCTGGTGATGCACGGATTGAAGATAAGCAGCAAGAAAAAAATCACAAAGTACCGGGACTTGCAAATTGAAGTTGAGCGACTGTGGAAAAAGAAATTGTGTTGTCCCGATTGTAATCGGAGCCCTTGGAGCAATACCCAAAGAGCTACCCTGCTATTTAGAAATTCTAAATTTGCCGGACTTGAACATTTTGACTCTACAAAAACCCACCTTACTCGGAACAGCTTACATCCTCCGACGATACCTTAACAGTTCCTAGGTCCTTGGTTAGGACTCGAGCTGCTGAACTATTAACCAGCCTCAAAGGCTGTGAGTCTCACCAAAGATTAACCAATAATAATAATAATAGGAAATTGTGAAGCAGCAGATAACAGCAACAGCAAGAAAAATTGAAAGATACGAAGCCAGAGTCATCCAGTACAAACAAAATCGATTGTTCCAATCAAACCAAAGATGGTTCTATCAGAGTCTGAATCAGACGGGGAATACGAAAATTGAAAAACCTGAGAAAATGGCAACTACTCAGTTTTGGAAAGACCTGGGGGAGACTGAGAAATGTTACAACAAAAATGCTGGGTGGATCAGAGACTTTGAGATGAAATTCTCCAAGAACAAAATGGACCAACTGAAAATAACTACCGAAATGATAAGCAACAGAGTGATAAAAAGTCAAGAACTGGACATCGCCGGGCAATGATCAACTGCATGGCTTTTGGCTCAAATACCTGACCAGCCTGCATGGAAAAATGGCCGAACAATTCAATGAGATGCTGCAAACAGGATGTCAGCACGTCAAGATGCATTTATCCTAGTGCTGACATGAGAAGGAGAATGCAAGTGTCTGCAACGGGACGGTTGCCTTTCACCTACTTATTTTAGCTGGAGATAATGTCCTCTAGGAGATGGATGGGAGGGGGGAAATTCTTTGAATTGGAGCAGTAGATTAAGGGTGAATTGACTGGGAAGATGGCCAATGAATGCAGAGGAGTGGGGGAAGGAAGAGGAGGGATTTGGGGACAGCACATCAGTGCTGGCTCATGGAGTCAGTGTAAAAGTTGCCGTGCTAAATAAAATGGAAGTTTGTTTCAAAAAAAGACTTACTTTGAGACGCAATTTATTTGAAGACGGCCTGAAAACCTGACACAGGAAACATCACTGAATGGTTAACAGCTGGGAAAACCTACTTGATACAGAAGGATCCAGCAAAAGGGGCAACACCTGCAAATTACAGGCCAATAACGTGACTGCCAACCATGTCATAGCTGACAGGATCCGGGACTACCTAGAAGCAAATAACATCTTGTCAGTAGAGCAGAAAGGAAACAAGCGAGGGAGCAGAGGCCTGAAAGATCAGCTCCTGATCGACAAAATGATTCTAGAGAAGTGCAAAAGCCGAAAAACAAATCTGCATACAACTTGGATTGACTACAAGAAAGCATTCGACTCACTACCGCACAGCTGGATCATCAAGTGCCAGCGGATCTGTAAAAAACTGCGCTACTTGGAACATTGTACATCTTAAGAAGGTACTTGGTTGATACCTCGGACGTTGGCGGCAACCCGTATCTACTATCAGCACCAGTCCATGGTATTTATGATGCGTTTTTGAATGTTCAGTTGACTGAGTGTCATGTTTAATGAATAAAGTAAATAATAATAATAATAATAATAATTTATGGAATTTATTTCTCCCAGCGACTCTGAGTTCAAGTCCACACATCTTAAAGTCCCCACGGTCGGCAGACACTGATCTAAAAGCATTGGAAGGAGTCCTGGGTTGCCACCCCAACTAACATGTTGAGGTCCCATCCTGAAGAACTGGCAGATATCTCTACTACCCCTCCATTTCCAGCAGCCAGGTCTCCTCAGGAGTCAGTCTTGTTCCTCTGAATGTCCACCATGGCCTTCTGCCTTCCAGGCTTCCTTGGCCGAATGTCCTCCTGGTTTGGCCTTCCTGGCAGTGCCCTCAGGTCTTCAGAGTCCCCAAAGCGAGAGCGATGATTTCAGGCATGCTCCGGTAGAGAGAGTCCTGCTCCAGGCCCACCAGACCAGAGAAACTGGTAGCCTTTTGTCCAACAATGGCTTGGATGTGAGCTCGGTAGAGGCCCTTGGCGTTCTTGGAGGCCAAGTCCACCAGGATCTGGAGAACAGGGGAGAAGAGAGAGAGCAGGAGGCCACTAACTAAAAAATCTAGTACAATTCTTGGTTGTATAAACAGAAGCATAGAATCAAAATCACGTGAAGGTATTAGTACCGCTTTATAAAGCCTTGGTGAGACCCCACATGGAATACTGCAACCAATTTTGCTCATCACATTACAAAAAAGATGTTGAGACTTCGGAAAAAGCGCAGAGAAGAGCAACTCAGATAATCAAAGGTCTGGAGACTAAAACATATGAAGAACGGTTGCAAGATTTGGGTTTGGCTAGTCTAGAGAAAAGAAGAATTTCAGAATTTGAGGGGCTGCCCCAAAGAAGAGGGGGTCAAATTATTCTCCAAAGCACCCGAGGGCAGGACCAAGAAACAATGGTTGGAAACTAACCAAAGAGAGAAGCAACTTGGAATTAAGGAGAAACTTCCTAACAGTGAGGACAATTAACCAGTGGAACAACTTGCCACCAGAAATCGTAGGAGCTCCATCACTGAAGTGTTTCTAAGAAGAAATTAGACAGCCATTTATCTGAAATAGTATAGGTTCTCCTGTCCAGGGGGCTGGATTAGAAGACCTCCAAGGTCCCTTCCTGTTCTGTTCTGTTCTATTCTCTATTCAACTTGCATCCAGTTTTGGTCACCACATTACAAAAAAGATATAGAGACTTTGGAAAAAGCGCAAAGAAGAGCAACTAAGATGATCAAAGGCCTGGAGCAGGGGTGGGTTCTAAAATTTTTTACTACCGGTTCTCTGGGCGTGGCTTATTTTGTGGGCATGGCTTAATGGTCATGTGACAATTATTTAGGATTTAGCAGAGGTACTGGTCTACTAGGCTTTTAACTGCTTGCAGAGCTGTACCGATCTACCCATTTATTTTTGCAGGCACTGATCTACCCATTTATTTTTGCAGGCACTGATCTACCCATTTATTTTTGCAGGCACTGATCTACTTTTGTATTTTTGCAGGCACTGATCTACTCATGTATTTTTGCAGGCACTGATCTACCCATTTATTTTTGCAGGCACTGATCTACCCATTTATTTTTGCAGGCACTGACCTACTCATGTATTTTTGCAGGCACTGATCTACTCATGTATTTTTGCAGGCACTGAACTACCCATTTATTTTTGCAGGCACTGACCTACTCATGTATTTTTGCAGGCACTGATCTACTCATGTATTTTTGCAGGCACCGGTCTACTCATTTGTTTTCTTTTAACACTGATCAGCTGTAGGGCGGCCCTTTGAAGCCCCCGCGGCAAGAGTTTAAACAGTTTTTTTCCCTCTAGCCATCAGCTGGGACTCAGGAGGCAGCAATAGATTGGGGGTGGGGCCAAATAAAAGGTAAGAATAACGTGGGAGGCGGGGAGGCGGGCGCAGAACCGGTTCGGTGACGTCATGTCGTCACCACTACCGGCTCGGGAGAACCGGGCCAAACCGGGAGGAACCCACCACTGGCCTGGAGACAAAAACAGATGACCCATGGTCACTGACTCACATTTATGACGGCTGCAGTGTCCTGGGCTCACACATGATCCCGTTTTGCGACCTTCTGACAAACAAAGTCAATGGGGAAGACTTAACAATTGCAGTGATTCACTGAACAACTGCGGCAAAATGGTCGTAAAGTGGGGCAAAGCCCACTTAACGAGTGTCTCCAACAAGCAAAATCAATGAGGAAGCCAGATTCCCATAACAACCTTAAGAACTGCCGTGATTCACTTAGCAACAGTGGTGGCAAGGAAGGTGGTAAAATGGAGCAAAATTGTCTCGCTTAGCAACAGAAATTGTGGGCTCCATTGTCATCATCATATCATAACATAAGTTTATTTGTCAAGCATATATAAGATAACAGGTAAAAGTATAAACATAATTTGAATACATGAAGAGAGTAAGTAAAAAAGGAAACTTTAGGACAGGGACGGTAGGCACGCTGGTGCCCTTATGCACGCCCCTTACAGACCTCTGAGGAATGGGGTGACGTCAACAGTAGACAGTTTAAGGTTAAAGTTTTGGGGGTTTGGGGAAGAAACTACAGAGTCAGGTTGTGCATTCCAGGCATTGACCACTCTGATGCTGAAGTCATATTTTCTGCAATTGAGTTTGGAGCGGTTTACCTTGAGTTTGTAGCTATTATTTGCTCGTGTATTGTTGTGGTTGAAGCTGAAGTAGTCATTGACAGGAAGGACATTGTGGCAGATAATTTTATGTACTATTGCTTAGGACAGACTGAAGATGGCGTAGTTCTAAATTCTAAGCCCAAAATTTGGAGTCTGGTGGCATAAGGTATTTATGGCGGGTAGAGGAATGGAGGATTCTTCTCGTAAAATATTTCTGGACTCTCTCGATTGTATTAATGTCCGATATGCAGTGCGGGTTCCAGACAGATGAGCTGTATTCGAGAATTGGTCTAGCAAAGGTTTTGTATGCCCTAGTTTGCAGTACAATATTACTGGAGGAGAAGCTTCGCAAGATTAGGTTAACTAGGTTACTAGTTAATTAGGTAACTAGGTTAATTAGGTTGTAAGAGCCGAGGTGGCGCAGTGGTTAGAGTGCGGTACTGCAGGCTACTTCAGCTGACTGCTAGTTCAGCAGATCAGCAGATCAAATCTCACTGGCTCAAGGTTGACTCAGCCTTCCATCCTTCCGAGGTGGGTAAAATGAGGACCCAGATTGTTGGGGGCAATATGCTAATTAGTATACTGTCTTTGGTGTAAGCCACCCAGAGTCCTCGGAGAGTGGGCGGCATAGAAATATGACTAATAAAATTAAATAAATAAATAAAATAAAACAACTCTTAATGCCTTTTTGGCAATGTTGTTACAGTGGGCTCGGGCACTTGGATCTTTAGAAATGAGTACTCCAAGGTCCTTGACAAAGTGAAGGTCATCTACAAGGTCATGTCTTATGTGATCATAAGTGGAGGACTGCTTGTGTATTACCCCCCCCCAGCCCCACCGTTCTTGGTGATGGGTGAGGAGGGGAGAGGGGTGGCCTGTAGCCTCACCTTCTGGAAATTCATGATGAGGTCCTGCTCAGGCACTTGCAGAATCCAACGGAAAGTTTCCTGCACAGAATGGACCCGTTGAGCAGATTCGTTCACTCCCTGGCAGCTGGAATCTACGGCTGGGGCTGGGGAGAAGAAAGATGTGGGGTGAATCTCTCAGAGGGGAAAAGCAGCGTCTGTTCTGTCCCTGTCCCACACGCACACACACCAACAGATGTCCAAAAGTTAAAAACCAAACCAGCCAACAAAATCCTTTTCCTTATGATAACGGAACTTGGCAGCAACCTGGTGGCTGCCTACTAAGAGTTTATTACTTACGAAGGGAAGAGATAACTTCTCTCCGCTTCTGGTACATCAAAGTAAAATGTTCAATAATTACAGAGTCAATCAAGTCCAAATATAATCCAGCAAAGTCTCTAGGAAAAGTCCGGCAATGCAGAATGGCGTGGAAGCTTTCAGCTTTGTTCGTCACAAGGCTTGACTGGCCACTACGCTCCCTTTTATACCCTGTGGGGTGTGGTCCAGTGACTCAGCCTAATCTCGGGCACGCCTTTTCTTCTGTTGCACGCGCTTATCTCTGCGACGCTGGTGTGGATCCAGCCAAGACTCATTACCCTCATCACTGTCCACCTGTGGCTGCGTGGACGTGCTTGGCCCCGGCCCTATCTCTTGCCCTTCGGCGGACACCAAAGGCATTGCCAGAGAGGAAGGTCCTGGAGAGGGAGGCCTTGCCAACTCCTCTCCTTCACTCTCGGAGCCCTCTCCTGCCGATAACACAGGCTCAGGTAACGGAGCCACAACAGCGTTTGAACAGTGGAACTGCTTCCTACCAGAAGTTGTGGAGTTTTTTAGGAAGAGACCGGACAGCCATTTGTCTGAAATGCGATAGGTCCGTGATGACAAACCTATGGCACGCGTGCCCAAAGCGTGTCTGGAGCGCATGCACATCTGACAGCTGGCCTTTTTGTATGATGTTCTTCCATTTTCCTGCATGAGCATGCGCGCCGGACAGCTGATCGTTGTGTGCGCATGCGCACCAGAAACCCGGAAGACTGACTGGCCCAGTGCACATGCGTGCCCCGGAAACCGGAAGTTAATTTTCGGGCACACACAAGTGCCCTGGGCAGCTCCTCTTCCTGGTTGCAGACCAGACAAGCGTGCACGCACAATTCCTTTTTGGCACTCAGTGCCGAAAAGGTTCGCCATCACTAGTATAAGATCTCCTGCTTGAGCAGGGGGCTGGACTAGAAGACCTCCAAGGTCCCTTCCAGCTCTATTCTGATTGATTGATTGATTGATTATTGATATCTCCCAGTAACAGCCCTATGCCCCCTCTCCTGGATTTGCTGGGTCCAACACAACAAACATAAGAAACACAAACACAACACAGCAAACACAAAACCTGCCATCCTCATACATTAGGGGTAGGCGTTTAGAAACTGCCCATTCCAGGAAAAGCAATATTTTCAACTCATGAAAGAAGAAAGCAATATCTTCTTCTTTGGCGCGGTGTTTTGATATTTCATAACGATACGGCGGTATTATTAGATAATATCCTTTTTATCTGTATATATTTTACAATAATACGGCGGAACAAGGCATTTTTGGTACATCAGGGGCAGCAAACTGTTTAACATATATTCTTAAATGTTTAGGGTAGCAGTTTAATGTTAAATTCTGTTAGAATCCTTAAAATGTGGCGGTATTTTTCTCCTTCCCTTCCCTCTCCTTCTTTCCTTTCCTTTCCTTCTTTCCTTTCCTTTCCTTTTTTCCTTTCCTTTCCTTCTTTCCTTTCCTTTCTTCCTTTCCTTTCCTTTCCCTTCCATCTCCTTCCCTCTGCTTCTTTCCTTTCCTTTCTCCCTTTCCTTTCCTTTCCTTTCCTTCTTTCCTTTCCTCCTTTCCTTTCCTTTTGTTTCACTTCCCTCTCCTTTCTTTTTCTTTCCTTTTTTCCTTTCCTTTCCTTCTTTCCTTTCCTCTCCTTTCCTTTCCCTTCTTCCCTCTCTTTCTTTCCTTTCCGTTTTTCCTTTCCTTTCCTTCTTTCCTTTCCTTCTTTCCTTTCCTCCTTTCCTTTCCCTTCCGTCTCCTTCCCTCTGCTTCTTTCCTTTCCTTTCCTTTTTTTCCCTTTCCTTTCCTTTCCTTTCCCATTTGCAATACACGTAGTTCTCGACTTACAACAGTTCATTTAGTGACTGTTTGAAGTTACAACAGCACTGAAAAAATGACTTATGGACAATGCTCACACTTATGACCGTTGTAGCATCCCCATGATCAAAATTCAGACACTTGGCAACTGATTCATACCGTTTTCCCCAAAATAAGACCTCCCCTGATAATAAGCCCAATCGGGCTTTTGAGCGCATGGCAATAAGGCCAAGTGCTTATTTCAGGGTTCAAAAAAATATAAAATATAATATATATAATATCTTATTTTCGGGGAAACACGGTATTTATGACGGTTGCAGTGTCCCGGTGTTAAGCGATCTCCTTTTGCGACCTTCTGATAAGCAAACTCAATGGGGAAGCCAGATTCCCTCAAACAATTGTTTTATTAACTTAACAACTGCAGTGGTTCACTTAACAACTGTGGCAAGAAAGGTCGTAAAATGGGGCAAAGTTCACTTAACAAAAGTCTCAGAAATTTTGGGCTCAATTGAGGCCGTAAGCGGAGGTTTACTTTTATTCAGGAGATAAACCTCAAGGATTCTCAGAGAGAGTACTAACGACCAGATGACGGCAAGGAATATAAATCCTTCCATCCCCCAGCATTCAGTCAGAACTGAAGAAGCTTCTTGGATGAGAAGTGAAATGTCTTCAAGGGAAAAAAAACTCAAGAAAGTCCAGTTGCCTTTTTGGGGAGGTGGGGAAGCAACCTTTGCACTCCGATCCTTTTTTGCAATCTTCCCAAATAAAGAAGCATAAAGATTATTATTTTTTTAAAAAAATAGATACCACTCAGCAGCTGATTCTCCTTTTCTTCCATGGGATCACGGCCCAAGCTGCGTTTCTCTCGCTGGGGATGGGTCTCACTCACCAGGGAATCTGTCACAAAGCGAAATAGGAAAGAGATAAAGAGGGCTCACAACTTTGGTGTCCTCCTGGATACACGGCTGTCTTTGGAAGAGCATATGACGGCTGTGGCTAGGGGGGCTTTTTATCAGGTTCACCTGATCCACCAGTTGCGTCCCTTTCTGGATCGGGATGCCTTACGCACACTCATGCCCTCGTCACGTCCCGCTTGGACTACTGTAATGCTCTCTACATGGGGCTCCCCTTGAGGAGCACCCGGAGGCTCCAGCTGGTCCAGAATGCGGTCGCGCGGGTGGTGATGGGGGCGACTTGACGCTCCCATGTAACACCTCTTCTGCACGAGCTGCACTGGCTCCCAGTGGTCTTCCGGGTGCGCTTCAAGGTATTGGTTACCACCTTTAGAGCGCTCCATGGCTTAGGGCCCGGGTATTTACGAGACCGCCTTCTGCCGCCAGTAGCCTCCCAACGACCAGTACGCTCCCACAGAAAGGGGCCAAACAATGTCGGCTGGCGGCCCCGAGGGGGAGAGCCTTCTCTGTGGGGGCACCGACCCTCTGGAACGAGTTGCCCCCGGAGATACGGCGGATCCCGGATCTGCGCACTTTCCGCCGTGCCTTAAAGACGTTTTTGTTTCATCAAGCTGGGCTGACCTGACCATATTTTTTAAATTGTTTTAATTTTAACTTGCTAAATTATGGGGGTTTTTTTAATATGGGGATGTTTTAACTGTGGGCCAAATTAATTTAATCGGTTTTTAATATTGTTTTAATTTTTGTATTTTCTGTATTTTATCTGCTGGCTGTTCACCGCCCCGAGTCCTTCGGGAGAAGGGCGGTATACAAAATAAATAAATAAATAAATAAATAAAAATAATAATAATAATAATAATAATAATAATAATAATAATAATAATAATAATAATAATAATAATAATAATAATTTGGTCTGTTGTCCCAAAGTTTAACCCTCTAGGAATGAATTCTGGATGTTACAGCTGCTAATATCTGGACAGCCCTCCAGCTGATGTATGCGTGTGCTACCTCACTCACTCACACATACACACACACAAAAGTGTGGTTTCAGAGAGTTCCCCAGCAATTTCCTTCACCCAGCCTCAGAATTGTTCCAAATAAATCCAGCAACAAGCAGTCCATAACCCTAACTCTGAAATTCTCCAGCTTCCCGAGTCGACGCCTTGTCCTCTGTGGTTCACCTCTTCTAACTGCTTTGAGCATACGTGCTTCTGGAACAGGCCCCAGCTGCTCTTCCTCCTCACTCATATCAGCCTCCAAAGGCAGCTGCCTCTCCAGTGGCTGGGAAAAGTCGGACGGCCCTGGCTCAGTGGTGAAATGTAAAATTTGTTACTACCGGTTCTGTGGGCGTGACTTGGTCGGGGGGGGAGGGTCATGTGACTGGGTTGGTGTGGCCAATTTTTTTTTTTTTTAATTTTAAAAGCATTTTTTCAGCCGAAGAGGTTGTAGAAAAAAATACTTTTAAAAGCCTCTGAAGATCCCGGCTGAGCCGCGTGATCGTCAGAGGCTTTTTTTTTTACTTTTAAAAGCATTTTTTCAGCCAAAGAGGTTGTAGAAAAAAATACTTTAAAAGGCTCTGATGATCCCAGCTGAGCCGCCTGATCGTCAGAGGCTTTTTTTTTTTTACTTTTAAAAGCATTTCTTTAGCTGAAGAAAAAATGCTTTTAAAAGTAAAAAAAAAAAAGCCTCTGATGATCGCGCAGCTCAGCTGGGCATGGGGGGGGCAGGGATTTTTGCTACCGGTTCTCCGAACCACCCACCATCATCGCTACCGGATCAGGCGATCCGGTCTGAACCGGGAGCATTTCACCCCTGCCCTGGCTCTATCTCTGTGTCCAGAACTGGCCCAAGTTCCTTCCCAACCTCCTCATCGTTCCAGTCTGCTGCCAGCTCTGCTGGCAGCTGGCGGGCCATAACACCACCTGTCTCTTGTTCTCCCATACCCCTCCCACCCCAATCTCAGCCACGTACCATTCAACCCATGCGTTTGGACTGTGGGGGCATCGCTCTCGGGTTCCACATCTGGAAAAACATCCTGGTGCAGTTCTTTCTGCAGCTGCTGAAGGAACATCTGACCTTGGAGTCGCAATTCATCCACCTCTTCTTCTGTCAGCTATGGGAAGGAAAAGGAAAAGTGAGGCCCAGACAGCAGACCTTAAAAAGTCCCGAAGGTGCTTTTATTTTTTTCAAGAGGCAACTGGACTTTCTGGTTTTTCTTTGAAGACGTTTCGCTCCTCATCCAAGGAGCTTCTTCGGCTCCGATGGTTGGGCCACATCGTAGGTGAAGGAATTGATGCGGCTGACAATTGGTCTGAGTGGAATTCGCTCTTTGTGGATTTTGAGGAGTCCAAATAGGAGTCCAAGAGCCTTGGTAGTACAGTGGTCTAAAGCACCCTGTTATTAAGAACAGCTGCCTGCAGTTACTGCAGATTCGAATCCCGCCAGGCTCAAGGTTGACTCAACCTTCCATCCTTTCTAAGGTAGGTAAATTGAGGACCCAGTTTGTGGGGGCAATAAGCTGACTTTGTATAAATATACAAAAGAATGAAGGCTATTGCTTAGCGCATTGTAAGCCGCCCTGAGTCTCCGGAGAAGGGCGGCATATAAATCAAATTAAAAAAAAAAAATGCATGGGGTAGCCAGCCTGCCCCTCCCAGGAGTCTCCACGCAGCCCATTTTGGATGCCAAGTATGTACAGGGCCCACACGGAGACTCTGGGAGGGTGAAAAATGAGGAGGCTGGAGAAGGTGTGGTGCCAGAGGCGGGGATTCAGCCAGGGCCTTCAGAACCTCCAAAAGCTCCCATAAGTGAAGAGGAAGAAGAGGAGGAGCCTCTTCTCGATGCACGGGCGCGCAGAGCTGCCAAAAGGCAAGAGTGGCTCCTCAGGAGGAGGTCTCCTCGAGAGTAAGGCTTGGGGCTAATTGGCCACTCCCTTAGCCTATTTAAGGAAGGACGACGACTGAGGCAATTTGCAGGGAACACTTCACTCTTCTTCGCGTCCTGATCTTAGTTCTCTTATCTGTTTCCTGCAAATTGCTTCTGGGCTTTCTGCCAACCCTAGTAAGATTACGATTATTTATTCTTTGGATTCTTGTAGGCTGTTAAGAAAGTTAATTAACAGCCTTTGTTTGAAAAAGACTGATTTAATTTAGTAAACTAAGGTTTGTACAGACTTTGTGTGTGCTGCGTTCTTTGGGGTCCGTAGCTGGGGCAGAACACATCCTTCCTCTCTCCCTCCCTCCCTCCCTCCCTTTCTTCCTCCTCCCTCCCTCCCTTTCTTCCCCCTCCCTCCCTCCCTTCTTTCAAGCCATGGTGGCGCAGCCTTCTATCCTTCCGAGGTCAGTAAAATGAGGACCTAGGTTGTTGGGGGGCCATAGGCTGACTCTGTAAACCGCTTAGAGAGGGCTGTAAAAGCCTTTACATAAGTCTTTAAATAAATTCCATTGCCATTTAAATCAGTCCAGTAGTTACAGAATCTTCTTACCAAACAAACAGCAGTTGGTTAGAATAACAAACTCACTCTGGTTCACAAGCCACGATGGTAACAGATCCATCAAACGATGATAGCATATCATAGCAACTCCTCACACAATGGTAGCTTATCACATCAGCTTCATACACAATGGCAGCATATCATAGCAGCAACTGAACACTTTACAATACCTTGCTTAAATACTCTCACAACCAGTCATTATCTAATTACAGCATGACTCAGCATTATAATGATTCAGCAGTAAAGCCTTAAAGTAACATAATACATTTACAGATTAAAGTTACAGTACACATATATTGCCTGGACAACTTGTTAGGCTCAAACCATATCCTAACAACTATCAAGCGGTATATAAGTCTAAATGCTTCAACAACTACTGCTCCTCCAGTCGCTCGAGTTGCAATCTGTTTTTCCCGCTTCTTTTCAAGGCACGATGCCCGCCATCTTTGCTTCTACGGCTCCGAGTCCCATACCTGTAGGAAACGCCGGGTCTCCTGTCCAACAGGTGCAGCTGCAAAACGGTCAGCTGGGGTGCTCAGCTCCTGCACCCAATCAGCCAGGTTGGGCCCAGTGCCTTGGAACAAGGAGGCAAAGGAAGGGAGACGGGGTGGAGGACAGCTGTAAAATTGAGGAAAAGGGGGGTCAGCCCCAAAGACTGAAAGACAGGATCTTGCTTTCTATCTTCCATCAACAGACAGTAGAGATAAGTCCTCGACTTATATCCACAACTGAGCTCCAAAATTTCCATTCCTGAGCAGACAGTGAAGTACATTTTTTCCCAATTTCGCGACCTTTCTTTACACCGTCCCTAAGTGAATCCCTTGCCGTTGTTAAGTCAGTAAGACGGTTGTGAAGTGAATCTGGCGTCCCCACTGACTTTGCGGGTCGGAAGGTCACAAAAGGGGATCACATGACACCCCCCCCCGGGACACTGCAACCGTCATAAATGTGACTCAATTGCCAAGCATTCAAATTTTAATCACACGGATGGTGCCACAGTCATAAGTGTGGAAACCAGTCCTAGGTCACTTTTTTTACAGTGCCGCTGTAACTCTGAACGGTCACTAAACGAACTGTTGTAAGTCGAGGACTACCTGTATACTACTCCCTGTTTACTTTTCGCCTTCCCCATTGAATGATATTGGTGGTATTCACACAACACCTTAACCCGGTTGTGAATTAACCCTAATGGCTATAGAGGGACGCAGTGGCTCGGTGGCTAAGACGCTGAGCTTGTTGATCAAAAGGTCGGCAGTTCAGCAGTTCGAAACCCTAGTGCCGCATAATGGGGTAAGCTCAGGGTTGAAATGCTCCCGGTTCGGACCGGATCGCCCAATCCGGTAGCGATGGCGGCGGGTGATTCGGAGAACCGGTAGCAAAAATCCCTGCACACACACCCCCCCCCATGCCCAGCTGAGCCGCACGATCATCAGAGGCTTTTTTTTTTAACTTTTAAAAGCATTTTTTCTACAACTTTTTCCGATGAAAAAATGCTTTTAAAAGTAAAAAAAAAAAAAGCCTCTGATGATCGCGTAGCTCAGCCGGGATCGTCAGAAGCTTTTCAAAGCATTTTTTTCTTTTGGCCGAAGAGGTGGTAAAAAAAATGCTTTGAAAAGTCTCTGACGATCCCAGCTGAGTTGCCTGATCGGCAGAGGCTTTTCAAAGCATTAGAAAAAATGCTTTGAAAAGTTAAAAAAAAAAAAAGTTGGCCACACCCACCCAGTCACATTACCCCCCCACACCAAGCCACGCCCACAGAACCGGTAGTAACAAATTTTACATTTCACCCCGGGTCAGCTCCCGTTACTTGTCTCAGCTTGTGCCAACCTAGCAGTTCGAAAGCATGTAAAAAAAAATGCAAGTAGAAAAATAGGGACCACCTTTGGCGGGAAGGGAACAACGTTCCGTGCGCCTTTGGCGTTGAGTCATGCCGGCCACATGACCACGGAGACGTCTTCAGACAGCGCTGGCTCTTCGGCTTTGAAACGGAGATGAGCACCGCCCCCTAGAGTTGGGAACGACTAGCACGTATGTGCGAGGGGAATCTTAACGGCTACAAGTTGAGGACTACCTGTAGTGGAAGCAGACTTTGGGCCCAGCAAGGGGCATGGAGACCCCACCGGCTTCCTTCTAATTTATCAGCGTTCTGGCAGGTGGGAAAGACCATGTCTACATACGAAGGTCCAATTAAACTGATTTATTTCTAATCTGTCTATGCACAGGAATCTCCTCAACTAACTGTCAGCCCCTCCTTGGAATCTGTCAAGTATTTGCAAGCCATTGGCACATGTGTCATGTAGACACCAGTGGAGGCAGAGAGTGTCTCCACCCCTATGTGGAAAGGAGGGGCTTACCCTGAGTATAAAACCCCCTCCAACCTTTTCCACCTCGCTCTCTCCATCTCTCTCTTTTCATGTTTGTTCCTCATGAGACTTGATCTCTGTTGTACAAGTTAATATGATTTATCATATGAATAAATACGTTTAAGACATTTATTTATGCATCTGCCTCTGAACTCTTCTATGGCTCCTGGGTGTTTCTACGATCCCAATTCCACAGAATTAGATAAGGGTCAAGGGAAATCAAGGAAGGTTGGACTTAAAACAGAATAACAGAGTTTGGAGGTCATCCAGTCCAACCCCCTCCTCAAACAGGAAGCCCTATAGCATTTCAGACAAATGCAGTCCAATCTCTTCTTTAAAAAAAACTCCAGGGTTGGAGCACTTCTGGTGGCAAGCTGTTCCACTGGTTAATTGTTCTGACTGTCAGGAAATTCCTCCTTAATTCTAGGCTGCTTCTCTCTTTGATTAATTTCCATCCATTGCTTCTTGTCCTGCCTTCAGGTGCTTTGGAGAATAGCTTGACTCCCTCTTCTTTGGGGCAGCCCCTCAAATATTGGAAGACTGCTATCATGTCACCCCTGGTCCTTCTTTTCATTAAACTAGACATACCAATCATATAAAGCTCCACTTCTTTGTCTGAAAAGCAGTGCTTCATTTGCATGGATGTGGCCACCATCTTGACTCTGTTAAACTGACTTCTCGCCAAGGTGGATTTGATTTAAATCGAGTTGATTTAAATCACAATTTAAATCATGATTTAAATCACTAGTAAAAAGGCTTGATTTAAATCAACTCGATTTAAATCATAATTAATTAATAATTAATTAATAAATAATAAAATTATGATTTAAAAAATAAATCATAATTTTTAAAGAGCAACTGTCATCTCTGCTACTCCTTTGACCCACTGTTGACTCACCGATAGTCCCAGTGTTGCAGAATATACAGCCTCATGCTACATAACTCAACTGCATTTCATGCTGGATAAACTAAATTATTTATGCATCTTAAATAGAAAACTATCTTACGATAGATTTTTACCCCAAAAGTTTTTTATTAAAATAAATTCGATAAAAATCAAAAAAATCCGATTTAAATTAAAAAAAATCTGATTTTTTTTAAAAAAATCATTGATTTTTATCCACCCTGCTTCTTGCCCAACAGATGTCCCTGGTTGTGTAGACACACGCATGAAAGACGCAAAAAGGAGCCTTACCTTTGAATAAAAGTCTGGGCCTCTCGCTTCTGTATTTTCCTGAACTGGGGCGAGTGACTTCCTTTTCCTCTTGCAATTCCAGCTTCTGTATTTGCAACCTGGTCTTTAAAAGTAACACAAACGTCAGTTTGGGAAAAAGGTGCCATCTCGAGATTTGAAAACTTGGAGCAGACTGGTCTAGATCAGTGGTGGAATTCACATTTTTTCACTACCGGTTCTGTGGGCGTGGCTTGATGGGCGCGGCAGGGGAAGGATACTGCAAAATCTCCATTCCCTTCCCACTCCAGGGGAAGGATACTGCCAAATCCCCATTCCCACCCCACTCCAGGGGAAGGATACTGCCAAATCCCCATTCCCACCCCACTCCAGGGGAAGGATACTGCCAAATCCCCATTCCCACCCCACTCCAGGGGAAGGATACTGCCAAATCCCCATTCCCTCTCCACTCCTGGAGGAAGGATATTGCAAAATCCTCATTCCCTCCCCACTCCAGGGGACGGATACTGCCAAATCCCCATTCCCACCCCACTCCAGGGGAAGGATACTGCCAAATCCCCATTCCCTCCCCACTCCTGGGGGAAGGATATTGCAAAATCCCCATTCCCACCCCACTCCAGGGGAAGGATACTGCAAAATCCTCATTCCCTCCCTGCTCCTGGGGGAAGGATACTGCCAAATCCTCATTCCCACCCCACTCCAAGGGAAGGATACTGCCAAATCCCCATTTCCTCCCCACTCTGGGGCCAGCCATAGGTGGTATTTGCCGGTTCTCTGAACTACTCAAAATTTCTGCTACCGGTTCTCCAGAACCTGCAGGGCCTGCTGAATTTCACCCCTGGTCTAGATTTTAGCCAGTGTTTTTCCACCATGAGGGAACTTGAAAATGGGTGGACTTCAACTCCCAGAATCCCCCAGCCAGCTGGGTTGTTCATCCATCTTCAAGTTCCCTCATGGTGGAAAAATATCCTTCGAAGCATTGAAAGCTATTCAGAAAAATGTACAAAAGGGTCAGTTTTCAAACACAGGTCGTCCTCAACATGCATTTAGTGACCGTTTAAAGTTACAACAGGAGACTTCCGGCGGTGACGTAGAGTCGTGGCGGCACAGAAGAGAAGAGCTCTCTCTCTGTTGCCGATTTTCCGAGCTTTGGCGCCTGCTTTTGGCGGAGACCGGTCCCGAAGAGACCGGGAATAAAGAGGGGAAGCTTTGGGGGAGGCGAGGAGAGGTGCGATCTCCCGCCGTACCGTAAAGAGCCCTCAATCCAGGTTCGGGAAGAAGCCGGCTGGTGCGGTGAGCACAGTCGGCCCAGAGACCCGAACGAGCCGATTGAGACCATCGGGAGCAAAGGAGGGAGCACAGTGCAAAATTGCGGAGGTTGAACAGAACCGGAACTAATTCGGATTACTAATTTCAGCGCAAAACAGAGGAGAAAGTTTCTTTTCTTTCCGGAGGGACAGCGTGAAGAAGGAAGATCTCAAAGTGTAACCGGGCGGCAACTGAAAAGGCGAGCAAAAAGGAAGGGGCAAAATACGGAGCAGTGAAGAAAGTCTAAAAAACTTTACAATAGACAATACGAAGGTGAGGAGAAATAACTTAAATAGAGGAGATTAAAAGAAGAATGGACTCTCTTTTACCCCCGTCTTTAGCTGCCTGAGCGGAAGGAGTGAGAAAGTCTTGGCAAAGTAAGGATTGTATACAGTGACTGTGCAGAATAGAGGCCGCCATACTGTAACTGGAAAAGACTTCAAGAGTTGCAAAAGAACTGGTTTTTTTTCCTTTTTCTTTATTGAAAACATATCGAGCCCAACAAAAACATTGAAAAGCACTGCTCTAGCTTATCATCATTTTCTTTACTTAAGTATAAATGAATTATTATTAATGCTATTTATTGGAATTAATTAATTAAGAAATATAGAGTGTATTTAACCAATTTAGAAAATATTTACAATACATAGAGATTTAGAAGTACTATTATTAGAATATCATATTACTATTAATTAATTAATTATTATATATTAACCAGTAGATATTATTAGAATATTTTCTGTTTGTGGATTTTATTGAATAATTAATTATTAGATATTAAGATACTAAGAATTGATCAATTGTATAGTTTTTAACTAGATAAGATATTTATTTATATATATATTTATATTTATAGCTATATTTATATTCATATTTATATTTAGATTTATATTTACATTCTCATCACATTCTGAATTGATTTATATATAATTTCATATAAAGAGAATTAATTATTTAAAAGAATCTATTCATTTAAAGAAGAGTTAGTGGATTGATCTTTTATAAGGAGGGGGAAAAAGAGAAAAGAAAAGAAAAGAATTATAGAAATTATAGAATTTGGATGGTGATTTGGGAGAAAGTTGATAAAATACTGGGAGAACAATACAAGATTTTGAAAGAAATGACTAGCACCACCACAACCACGTTGAAAACAGCTAAGAAGCCAACACCATTTTTAACAGGAACAGGGGCCTCCCCAGTGACACAGAAAACCTTGGAGGGAATGTTTGCATCAGACAAGCAACCCAGTACACCTAATATGCCAACAATGCAGGCCACGCTTATAACAATTCAGGAAACTATGGTCAAAATGCAAGAGTGTATGACAAGAAACCATGAACAATCTAGAAAAGACATGGACGAGGTAAAGAGAGAAGTTAAGAATGACATTCAAAAGATTGATGGAAAAATGGACTTAATACAAGAAATCATCCAAAAAAATGACCAAAGGATAAAAGAAATAGAACAAAAAACTGAATTGACGGAAGAAAAATTAGAAGCATTAGATACAAAAATGACAGGATTAAATAAGGAACTTGAGAACACTGTGGCCCAATTAGAAATGGAGAAGGCAGCATTCTATTTGCGTTTCCAGAACGTAGCGGAAGACCGGGAGGAAGATTTGACGATGGTAATGGCTGAGATGATAGCAGAGGCACTCCAGAGAGAAAAAGACGAGATAATTAATGAACTAGATGAAGTCTACCGAGTCCACACTAACTACGCCCGACAAAACAAACTCCCTCGGGAGGTACACATAAGATTTGTAAGAAGGAAGGTGAGGGATATTGTATATAAGATAACAAAGGACGAACCGATGTACTATAGAAATAAAGAAATAATCACCCTAAAGCAAGTACCTAAAAGAATACGAGATTTGCGAAGAGATTATTGGTTCCTGGCCACGTTACTAAACAGAAGATATATACCATTCAAATGGATAACCCCGGAAGGAATGTTAGTATCGTGGCAGGGAAAGAAAATCAAGGTGGATTCGCACAGCAAAGCAAAAGAATTATATGACCAAATGATGGGGGCTGAAGTAACAAATGGTAATAAAGAAGAGGAAGGACGATATATCAAAGGAAAACAGAAGAGAGATCGGGAAAGAACACCACAACAAGGAGGGAAAGCAGATGAAGGAGAGACCCAGGAAGAGGAAGGAGTACAGACAAGAGGCAAAAAAAAGGAACAGGAAGAAATAAAGAAGAAACAACAGGAAAGTTAATAAAAAAAAAAAAAAAAAAATGGAAAGGACCTTAAAAATACTATCTGTAAATGTTAATGGACTCAATTCACCATCCAAACGACACCAAATTTACAAAAAAATTTTGAAACAAAAATCAGACATTGTGTGCCTCCAGGAGGTACATATAAGAAAACAGGATATCAAATATATACAATATAAAAAATTAGGTAAAGAATACGTTTCATTGGCAGAAGAAAAAAAAAGAGTAGTGGTGGTATATATCAAAGAAGGAATAGACAGTAATATGAGGTATGTAGATACAGAAGGTAGGATAGTCATGGTAGAACTAAATCTTGAGCTCAAAAAGATATTATTGGTAGTAATATACGCCCCAAATAGTCAACAACTAGAATTCTACAAAAAAGTGCATGAGAAAATTATAGAACAAAAAATGGAGAATGTCTGTCTGATTGGGGATTTTAATGCTATATTAGATGTAAGAAAAGATTATGAATGTGGTCAACAAAACAAAAATAAAAAAAATGTATTACCTAAAACCTTTATGGATATGGTGGAAGAGTTAGATATGGTAGATAGCTGGAGATGTCTTAATCCCGAAGCAAGAAATTATACATATTATTCGAATCCGCATAAATCATGGTCAAGGTTGGATATGATTTGGGTAACTAAGATGTTAATAATGGAGATAGAAGAAGTAGAGATTTTACCAAATAATTGGGCTGACCACAACCCGATAATGATGAAGTGGAGAGGTCAGCAGAGAAAGAAGAATAGATGGACTATGAACACACAGATTCTGCAAGAAAAAGAATATAAGAATTATATAGAAAAGGAGTTAGAATGGTTTTATAAGGAAAACACAAAGCAACACACTTCCCTACAAAACCTATGGGATACAACCAAAGCATATATAAGAGGCCTCACGATATCATATAATGTAAAACGGAGAAAAGAGAGAGAGAAAGAATATAACAAATTATTAGAAGAAATTCAAAATTGGGAATGTAAATTGCAAAGAAACCCAGGGGATGAAAAAATAAGGCTAAATTGGTTAACAGCAAAACATAACCTAAACATATTAGAGCAGGGGAAATATGTAATAGCATTGAAATATACAAGACAAAATTACTTTGAAAACGCAAACAAACCAGGGAGATGGCTGGCGTATAGGCTGAGGAAGGAAAGAGAAAAAAGAACAATTCAGAAATTACGAGATGATGAGGGAAGGATTCAATGGGCCCTAGAGGAAAAAAAGGACATAATAGTCCAATATTATCAAAAACTGTATGAAAAGGATATAGTAACAGAGGAGGAAATTGAATACTATTTAAAAGGGGAGGGATTGCAAATACTAACAGAGGAAGAAAGGGAATTATTAGATAAGGAGATCACGATGGGGGAGCTAAAAGAGGCACTGAAGAGGCAAAAAAATAATAAAACCCCGGGGACAGACGGTTTACCAATAGAATTCTATAAGACATTTGGAGACTCATTAAATGGAATACTGTTAGAAATATACAATGAGGCCCTAATGGAGGCAAAGCTACCCAACACATGGAAAGAAGCATACATTTCCTTAATATCTAAAGAGGGGACAGATACCACACTAATAAAAAATTATAGGCCGATATCTTTGTTGAACACTGATTATAAAGCTTTCATGAGCATAATTGCCAATAGGATGAAAATAATATTACAAAATAGAATACACCAGGATCAAAATGGTTTTCTGCCTACAAGGCAGATAAAAAACAATTTAAGAATAGTATTGGATGTTCTAGAATATTATGAGGTGCATCCAGAGAGACAGGTAGCACTGATCTTTCTGGATGCACAAAAAGCTTTTGACCAAGTTAACTGGCAATTTATGAAGCAACAAATTAAAAGTATGAATTTTGGAGAAAAATTCACTAAAATGATAACATCGATATATCAGAATCAGAAAGCATGTGTTTTGGTGAATGGTGACCCAACAAAATTCTTTGGAATAGATAAAGGAGTAAGGCAGGGATGTCCACTTTCCCCTTTACTATTCATTTTAACATTGGAAAATTTATTAATCAGAATTAGAGCAAATAAAGAAATTCAAGGATTAAAGATCAAGAGAGAGGATTATAAGGTCCAAGCATTTGCAGACGACCTTGTTTTTTTCGTAGAAAACCCATTAGAAACAACCCCAAAATTAATAAAAGAGATTGAAAAATTTGGAAAGGTAGCAGGTTTAAAAATTAATAAAGAAAAGACAAAAATGATAACAAAAAACATGACAATAAAACAAGTAGAGAAATTAGTAAAAGAATCCGGTCTGCAGACAGTAAAAAAAATTAAATACCTAGGGATAAATTTGACGGCCAAAACGACAACAATAAAAGAAGACAATTATGATACTTTAGTCCAGAAAATAAAGGAAGATTTAGAAAAATGGGGGAAACTAAAACTGTCTTTATTGGGGAAAATAGCAGCAATAAAATCAAACATACTGCCAAGACTCCTTTATCTATTCCAAACAATTCCAATAAAATTAGATAAGAAATTCTTTGATAATTTGGATAAAATAACTAAAAAATTTGTGTGGGAAGGGAAGAAATCAAGAATAAAATTGAATATACTACAAGATGATAAAAGTAGAGGTGGATTTGGACTCCCGGCATGGGATAAATATTACAAGGCTGCCAGTTTATTATGGATTAAAGATTGGATAACCTTAGATAATCAAAGATTGCTAAATTTAGAAGGGCATGATTTAATGAAAGGATGGCACGCCTTTATATGGAGTTCAGGAAATAAAATATATAAACATTTTAATAACCATACAATCAGGAGATCTTTAATTAACACATGGCTACAAATTAAACAAAAACACTACATGAAAATTCCTGGCTGGCTATCGTCTATAGAAGCAATAACTCACCCCAACATATTATCAAAACAAAAGATTCTAAAATATAGGGAAATAGTAGATGTTCAGGGGAATTTGAAAACTAGGGAAGAGCTCAAAGAACAAGGAATGGAAATAGACTGGTGGCCCTACTCGCAAATAAAAGTAAGATACAGAAAAGACCAAGAGAAAGAAGGAATAGATTTAAAACAAAATCAATTAGACAAACTATTAGAATCAAAAGAAGGGAAGCTAATCTCAAAAATTTATAAATATTTACTCGAATTCGATCTGGCAGAAGAGTTGGTCAAAGGGCAGATGGTAGCCTGGGCGAGGAACATAGGGCATAATATACAATTAGAAGATTGGGAAAGAGCTTGGGAAGATAATTATAGAATGACAAAATCGGTACCATACAAAGAAAATCATTATAAAATGTGGTACCGATGGTATCTGCCACCCGCAAGGTTAGCAAAAATGTATCCAAATGTGAACCCGGTTTGCTGGAAATGTAAAAAAGCACAGGGAACTTTTTACCATGCTTGGTGGCTTTGCCCAAAAATCAAAAAATATTGGAACAAAATAAAAACATGGATAATAGAAATAACAAATCACGAAATTGAATTAACACCTGAAGTCTTTTTACTCGGCATGATCAATAAAAATATTAGGAAGGATATAAAATACCTAATACTCCATATTATAACAGCGGCAAGATTAGCATTGGCACAACTCTGGAAAATTGACCGTTTGCCAACTGATCAGGAAGTAATACAGAAAATCTATGTATGCGCAGAGATGGATAAATTAACCCTAAAATTACAGGATAAGGAAGATTCAAATTATTTTAAAATATGGAATAGCTGGTACCAGTGGATAAGTCAGAGAGAGGGAATGCTTAGAGAGGAAAGTTAGGAGAAATCAATGTAAATAAACAACTGCACTGTCAGAGAGATATAGAAGGAAATATAGTCACTGTGTGTATATATATATATGTATATATAACATTAGAAAGTAGTTGATAGATGAAATTGAGCACTATATATGTATAGTATATGTACTTGTAATTTGTGTGTTTGATTAAGAAAAACTTGTTCAGTTTTTCTTATAATTGTTTTAAATGTCTTTTTTTAAATACGAATAAAGTTTGTTAAAAAAAAAAAAAAAATAAAGTTACAACAGGACGTGGGATGCCCTCCACCCATTGGGCGATACTTCCTATTACCAGTACTCCGCGACTTACGTTCGTTTGGGGACCGTTCAAAGTTACAACGGCACTGAAAAAAGTGACTTATGACCGTTTTTCACACTTACAACCATGGCAGCATCGCCGTGGTCACGTGATCAAAATTCAACACTTGGCAAATGATTCATCTTTATGACGGTTGCAATGTTTTGGGGTCATGTGATCCCCTTTTGCGACCGTCTGACCAGCAAAGTCAATGGGGGAGTCGAGTGGTAAAATTTGAACTTGTTTCCCACTGGTTCGCTGGCTATGCATGTGGAGAACCGGTAGTAAAAAATGCTTTTAAAAATTTTTTTTAAATACTTTTAAAAAGTTAAAAAAAAAGTTCTGAATGACTCACGATCGTCAGAACTTTTTTTATTTTTTAAGCATTTTTTTTTACTTTTTAAAATTTTTTAAAAAATTTTAAAATTCAAAAAAAAATTAAAAATACTTTTTAAGCATTTCAAAAATGCTTTAAAAAGTAAAAAGTTCGCTCAGCTGAACTTTTTTAAAAAAATTTTTTTTACTACCGGTTCCGGCGAACCGGCCCAAACCGGTAGCATTTCACCCCTGGGGGAGTCAGATTCACATAACCACCACGTTAACTAACCTAACAATGGCAGTTGATTCACTTAACAAGTGTGGCAAGAAAGGTTGTAAAACAGGGCAAAACTCTAATTTAAACATCTCTCAATTCGTTAAGAATTCCATCCTTTTTACTTGCTTCCAGGTCAGCCTGAAAAAAGTTGGGTACTTTTGTCGTTAAGAGAGCTCTGAATACTAAATTTGGTCTCATTTTATTTTAGTGAAATCTGTGAGAATCAACGGGGAGGTCAGAAAAATAAAAACTGACACAACAACATATTGATCTTAAACCTGAATTATTCTTGTTGGAGATTTTACCAGAAACTTATAGTAAAGAAAATGTATGTTTGATTATTCACGTAATAACTTCAGCTAGAATTGTATTTGCACAAAATTGGAAAAGTGAAGAGATGCCTACGGATGAAAATGCGATTAAGAAAATATTAGAATGTGCAGAAATGAATAGATTAACACTTGCAATTAAAGGAAAGGAAGAATCTGAGTATTATAATAAATGGGAGTTATTTTATCAATATGAAAATTAGAAATAAAAGCAGAGGAGTGAAATATTGAAAATGTATTACAAAGTCAAATAAACTAAGAAGAGAAATGTTACAATAGTAAATATGTTATGTATTAGTATTAATCTAAGAATAGATATAAATAATGAACATGGTTGTAAATTTTAATGGGTATTGCACAAAAAATTTGTACTCAGAGGACACACTGTTTAATGAAAGAGGAAATATTTGTATTAAATGAAAATAACTTTTTTAAAAAAATAAATAAAGAAAAATCAAAACTTTTTGGTTGGGCAAACAAGAGGCTTTTTTTTTTACTGCATCTTCAAAGCCGCCATTTTGACTTTTTTGACTCCTCCCCGGATATCTTTGCTGAAAGTTAATTTGAATTATTTAAATGCAGGCCCGTTTCCGTGACATATTTCCTTAAGCCAGGTAAAGTACCACTGCATTCACACAACACGCTAAACGTGGTTACTATTAAACCTGGTCAGCCACAGGCATGCAACCGCCATTTCCCCCACCCCACTCCCAGAAATTCACCAGGGGAGGCCCAGCGAATACCTTGGGCATCCAGGTGCCCTCGAGGGAGGAAGAGATACCCGTAAATTTGTTCCACGAACCGGGGGACAGAATGTGTGAAGAAGGAAAAGTCGATCTGGGTACGGAAAAACTCTTCGGCCTGGCGCAGGAAATCCAGCAGCGTCTGGAGGTAGGAACGAAGTTCTGGGGAGGTAGGACGGTTATGCTTGTTATACAGGTAGTCCTTGATTTATAATAGTTTGTTTAGTGACAGTTCGAAGTTACAATAGCACTGAAAAATGTGACTTATGACAATTTTTCACACTTCCTTTCCTTTCCCTCCTTTCGCCCCCTTTCCTTTCCTTTCCTTCCTTCCCTCCCTTCCCTTTTTCCTTTCCCCTTTCTTTATTTCTTTTTCCTTTTCTTTTTCCTTTCTTTTTTTCCCTTCCTTTCCTTCCCTTCCCTTCTTTCCTTCCTTTCCTTCTTTCCTTTCCTTCCTTCCTTCCTTCCTTCCCTCCCTTCCCTTTCCTTTTTCCTTTCCCCTTTTTTCTTTTTCTTTTTCTTTTTGCTTTCCTTTTTTGCTTTCCTTTCCTCCCCTTCTTTCCTTTTCTTTACTCCTTTCCTTTTCTTTCCTTTCCTTTCCTTCTTTCCTTTCCTTCTTTCCTTTCCTTTCCTTTTTCCTTTCCTTTCCTTCTTTGCTTTCCTTCCTTCCCTCCCTTCCCTTTCCTTTTTCCTTTCCCCTTTTTTCTTTTTCTTTTTCTTTTTCCTTTCCTTTTTTCCTTTCCTTTCCTCCCCTTCTTTCCTTTCCTTTACTCCTTTCCTTTTCTTTCCTTTCCTTTCCTTCCTTCCTTCCCTCCCTTTCCTTTCCTTTTTCCTTTCCCACTTTTTTCTTTTTCTTCTTCCTTTCCTTTTTTTCCTTTCCTTTCCTCCCCTTCTTTCCTTTTCTTCTCTCCTTTCCTTTCTTTTTTCCTTTCCTTTCCTTTCCCCCTCTTCCCTTCCCTTCCCTTAAGAGCTTCATAACCTGTTTTTTTTTAAAAAAAAAACAGATGCCAAGGATGGAAGAAGGTGGATATTTTTTTCTCATCTCCTTCTATTGTAATCCCATCATTATTAAGAAAAATGAAAGCTTCTATTCCTTGCAATCGAAAAAGAGGGATTCTTGCCTTATTCAGACTAATGCTATTAAAATCAGCCAATTTAAAAAAGAGGCTAAATAGCAGAGAAGTGGAGGAAAGTAGCAGCGTGGCTGATCCAGGTGTTTCAGAGAGGCTCAGCAAAAAAAAGGAAAGAGCGTAGCATTTATGGGGAAATTAACTTATTATCCAAAACCCTCACACAGAAAGCGGCTAATGCATTTTGTACAGAAAAAATCACTCAATTTTCCTAACACGCCAAAATGATAAATGTAAGAATAAACGTCGCGTACAAAACTCATTATTTTCTCCTTTTGCCGTATCCCTGATTGCAAATTACCACCCGGAAAATCACGCCGTTTCACCGTGTAGAAAAGAGAAAAACGGAAACTACCTGTGCCGTAGGAGAAAGGAAGGTTAGTCCTAAAAATATATATATATTCAAACCGTTTCCTGTAATCCCCCTTTCTCCCCAATCATGGAATCAAAGCTCAAAAAAAAAGAGAGTGAGGTTTTAATCACATGCCTGCACCCATCATCTTTACCTCCCCCGTGGATGGCTGGACTAGATGACCTTTAATGTCCCCTCCAACTCTATGATTACAGGTGGTCCTTGGTTTTTTGTTTTCGGAATTTGAGCCAGAAGCACTGAAGCTTCCGGGTCAGAAGAACTAAAGTTTCCGGGTTGAAAGAATTAGCCGGTAACATTAGCACCAGTCCATGGGGGAGACCCACTGGGGGGCACTTTTCATGTCCCCAGCAGAAGCTGGAGGGAAGGATGAGAGCTCCACCCTGCCCCATGGCAGCTCTTGGGTCTCGAACGTAGACTGCTAGCCTCCTGCCCAGCGTTCCAACCACTCGAGCCACCATGCTCCTTGGTAGTCCTGGACTAAAAAACGGTCATAAAGTGGGGTTGTGTAGGAGAGGATCAGGCTGAGTCTGAGGGGGGGAGGGGTCGTGTGTCATAAGCAGTGGTGGGATTCAAATAATTTAACAACCGGTTCTCTACCCTAATGACCAGCTGGGTAGGCATGGCTCGGTGGTCATGTGACCGTGTAGGCATGGCCAACTCACGTCGATGGGCGCTTCGCCTTAGCTGTTACAATGTAATAAGGGCTAACCGGAGAGGCAGTTTCTGTAAGCAGGGCAATAAAGATTAGGCTAGAAACAACACCAGAATGTTTCTTTCTTGCCTTCCTTACAGGATTAGCCCTGTAAAGTGGGAAAAAACAAAATAAGATTTCTTCCAACAACTGGTTCTCTGAACTGCTTAGAAAGTTAACAACCGGTTCTCCCGAATAGATACGAACTGGCTGAATCCTACCACTGGTCATAAGTCACGAGTCCCTGCTCACCTGCATGAGATCTAAATCCAGCCCACCTTGAATTCCTTTCTTATCTCCCGCTCATTTCCCTTGACTGTTAGTTGGTCAGATTCTTGGATTAATGTCAAGTTCCAGGGAAATCAGGAGATTCAAACAGTTCAATTGAGTATTGTATAAAGATTTCTTGCAAGCTTAAACTCTCTACAAGAATCTGACCAACTAACAGTCAAAGAAAATGAGCGGGAGATAAGAAAGAAATTCAAGGAGGGCTGGACTTAAGATTTCTGCAGGCGTGTAGGGATTTGTGATTTATGACACGTTTGACCCCTCCCTCAGGCTCAGTCTGCTTATCTCCTACAGGTTGGTCACATGAGTGACTCATTTTACGACCATCATGACATACAACCAATGAGCAGGCAATCCTTGACTTACAACCATTTGTTTAGTGACCGCTCTAAATTACAGCAGCACCAAAAATAGTGATTTATGACCAGTTTTCACACTTACAACCGTTGCAGCATCCCGACAGTCATGTGATCAAAATTTGGACACTTGGCAATTGGCATGTATTCATGACAACTGCTCTGTCCCAAGGATCATGTGATCACCATTTGTCACCTTCCCAGCTGGCTTCCGACAAGAATAGTTTGGGGGAGAGCCAGATTCGCTTAACGACCGGATGATTCGCTTAACAACTGCAGTGATTTGCTTAACCCAGTGCGGGAAGCAAGCTTGTCCAATAGAGCAAAACTCCCTTTTAACAATCCTCTGACTTAGCAAATGGAAATTTTGGGCTCAATTGTGGTCGTAAGTCGAGGACTACCTGTGTAGGTTTCTTCAGGGGCCATCCACCACTTACCACATTGCTGTCTCTTCCCCTTGCATTTCTCCTCAGCGGCCTGGGCACAAACTGCTGGGTTGGGTGACCGGGCGCACGGCTGTGCATAGAAGGCGCATAAACGACGGATTTCTGCCAGCTGTTTGTCTCCTGACTTCCGAACAGCCAGCCATTCTGAACAGCTGGGCTCCCAGCTGGAAGGAGATCCTGAATGAGAGGAGAACAGAGAGCAGTTGGGAGGCAGAAAATTTCCCCATTAGCTGCTCCTGAACCACAGGCTGGAACTCGCGTTTCCTGAGAATGTGACCGCAAGATTTCGTTAATAGCAATAGCACTTAGACTTATATACCACTTCGGAGTGTGTTACAGCCCTCCTTAAGTGGTTTACAGAGTCAGCCTCTTGCCCCCCAACAATCTGGGTCCTCACTTTACCAACCTCGGAAGGATGGAAGGCTGAGTCCACTTTAAGCTGGTCAGGATCGAACGGTTGGCAGTGGGCAGAGTCAGCCTGCCATACTCCATTTTAATCACCGCGCCCTCATGGATCGTGGGTTTGGCTAAACTCGGTTTTGGTCTTCGCAAGCAGTCCTTGTCAAGTTTAAGATGGGTGTGTCAGCGTCCCAGCACTGACATATATAAAGAGAGGAGAAGCTTGAACTTTTGCCTACTAAATCCCTTTGAAGATTCTGTCTCCTCGGAGATGGGAGGTGGGGGAGACATTCCTGTGATCTGACGAAGAAGGGATGAGGAAAGTGGCTTGGAAGATAGCCAATGAGAAGCAGAGAATTGGGGATCGGAAAGGGAGGGATTGGGGGGGTAACGGTCAGTACTGACCGCGAAAGAGCCAGGATCAGATCGCTATGCTCAATAAGGAGAAAATTTCCTCAAAGATCGGCAGTTTGGAAATTCATTTATTTTGAGATAGCATCGAAACCTGACAGGGTGGACTTCAACTCCCAGAATTCCCCAGCCAGCCCTATCTAACAAAATGAAATCCAATGGTGAGAAAAATAAGATTTTACACTTAGGCAAGAAAAAACAAAATGCACAGGTACAGATTAGGCGGTACCTGACTCAATAGCAGTAACTGAGAAAGGGATCTTGAGAGTCCTAGCGGACAATCACTTAAATAGGAGCCAGCCGTGTGATTCAGCTGCCAAAAAAGCCAACACAGTTCTAGGCTGCATCAACAGAGGGACAGAATCAAGATCACCTGAAGTGTTAATACCTCTTTATAAGGCCTTGGTGAGGCCACACTTGGAATACGGCATCTAGTTTTGGTCGCCACCATGTAAATAAGATGCTGAGACTCTAGAAAGAGTGCAGAGAAGATTAACACTGCACCTGGAGACTGCAGTTGGTCCAGAATGCGGCTGCGCGGGGGATTATGGGAGCGACAGGGTGCTCCCACGTGACACCTCTCCTGCGCGAGCTGCACTGGCTTCCTGTGGTCTTCCAGGTGCACTTCAAGGTGTTGGTGATCACCTTTAAAGCGCTCCATGGTTTAGGGCCGGGGTATTTGCGAGACCGCCTTCTGCCGCCAATAGCCTCCCACCGGCCGGTTCGCTCGCGCAGAGAGGGCCTCCTCAGGGTGCCGTCGGCCAGACAGTGCCGGCTGGCGACCCCCAGGGGGAGAGCCTTCTCTGTGGCGGCACCAGCCCTCTGGAATGACCTACCCCCTGAGATACGCATGATATCAGACCTCCGGACTTTTCGTCGGGCCCTGAAAACACACTTATTCCATCTAGCCGGGCTGGCTTGATCCCATCCTCTCAGTTTTAATTGATTCGGTTTTAATCTGGGTTGTTTTAAATTATTTGGGCCAAAATTATTTAATTGTTTTTAAATTGTTTTTAAATTTTGTATAGTATGTTTTATTTTGGCTGTGCACCGCCCTGAGTCCTGCGGGAGAAGGGCGGTATAAAAATAAAAATAAATAAATAAATAAATAAACACGTATGTTGTTATTAACACGGTTGCAGGAATTGGGCATGTCTAGTTTAACGAAAAGGACGAGGAGCGACATGATAGCAGTCTTCCAGTATTTGAGAGGCTGCCAGAAAGAAGAGGTGGTCAACCCAGAGGTGGGCTGCTGGGGGTTCGCAGGCGTTCGGGAGAACCTCTAGCTAAGATTCTGTGCAGTTCGGAGACCCCCCAAATCCCACTCCTGGCTGGCCCCGCCCACCACGCCCGTCCCAGGAGTCCCCGCGCGGCCCGTTTGGATGCAGGTAAGTGCAGGGCACGCAAAGAGGCTCAGGGAGAGCGAAAAATGGGCTTACCGGAAGTTTGGGAAGGCCAGAAATGGGCCCTCCAGAGGGCCTCAGGAGCCTGGGGAAGCCGTTTCTGTCCTCCCAGAGACTCAAGGAAAGCCTCTGGAGCCCAGGGAGGGCAAAAACGCCCCCTCCCCTGGTGCAGGAGATCGGCTAGGCCACGCCCACAATGGCCACACCCAGCCAGCAACCAGGCAGAGAACCCCTTGCTAAAATTGTTGAAGCCCACCCCTACCTACTCTCCAAAGCACCTGAAGGCAAGACAAGAAGCAATGGAAACAAGTGATGACATCCACATTTTTTACTACCGGTTCTGTGGGCGTGGCTTTGTGGGCGTGGCAGGGGGAAGGATACTGCAAACTCTCCATTCCCATCCCACTCCTGGCGGGAGGATATTGCAAAATCTCCATTCCCCCACCCTACTCTGGGGCCAGCCAGAGGTGGTATTTGCCGGTTGTCCAAACTGGTCAAAATTTCCACTACCGGTTCTCCAGAACCTGTCAGAACCTGCTGGATTTCACCCTTGGTGGAAACTAATCAAGGAGAAGAGCAACCTAGAATAAGGAGAAACTTTCTAATGGTGAGAACAATTAATCAGCAGAACTCCTTGCCACCAGAAGTTGTGGATGCTCCAACATGCCCTCTGGAACGATTTGCCCCCGGAGATACGAAGGATACCAGATCTCCGGGCCTTTCGCCGTGTCCTAAAAACTTTTCTTTTCCATCAAGCAGGGCTGACGTGAAACCCCTCCCCCTTTTTTAGCTCTTTTTAGCTTTTTAAGGGTAAATTGGGTTTTAATTGGATTGTTTTAAACTGTGGGCCAAAGCTGTATAATTCTTTTAAATTGATTTTAAATTTTGTATTGGTATGTTTTTTATCCTTGGCTGTGCACCGCCCTGAGTCCAATAGGAGAAGGGCGGTATATAAATTGAATAAATAATAATAATAACAACAATAACAACAACAACAACAACAACATTGGAGGTTTTAAAGAGACTGGACAGGCACTTGTCCGAAATGAGCTAGGGTTGCCTGATTGAGTAGGGGGTTGGACTAGAAGACGTCCAAGGTCCCTTCCAACTCTGTTAATCTGTAATCTGTTATTCTGTTATTCTGAATTCTGGGACTTGAAGTCCACCCATCTTAAACTTGTCAAGGTTGAGACTCTATGATCCAGCCCTTTGGTCTATTCTGCCCCCTGCTGGTGAAATTAGAGAAAGGCAGCTCCGGGCACTCACTCTCCATCTGTTGTCGGATCCAGTCGGCAAAGGCAGTGATGCGAGTGTACACTCCCGGTTTCCCACGCTCCCCGCAACCGGAACCCCAGGAGGTGATTCCGTGCAAGACGTAGCGCTCCAGCGAAGGGTCCCAGCACATCAGGGGCCCTCCCGAGTCCCCCTGAAAGGAGAAACGGTTGCAAGTCCAAAGCAGAAGGAAAACAGAACTCGGTCCCAAGAATTAATCTCAAATTGTACAAATTAATGCTATCGGAACACCATGGCTGAGAATAGTCTAGGTAGGATAGGGTCGGGAACTATGGCCCCTTTACGAGCTGTGGATTTCAATTCCCAGAATTCCTGAGCCAGTCATGATGTCTCGGGAATTCTGGGAATTGAAGTCCATAAATCATAAAGGAGCCATACTAGTAGTTGCGCACTCTTGGTCTAGGACGGGTGTCGGCAACCTGCGGCTCTGCAGCCGCGTGTGGCTCTTTCGTCCCCCTGCTGTGGCTCCCTGTCGGCTGAACCCACCATTGGCTGGCCCCGCCCCTCACCCTCCCCTTCCAGTCACTCCTTGCCTGGCCTGAGAGAGAGAGATGAGAGAGAGAGAGAGAAAGAGGGGGACAGAGAGAAAGAGAGAGAGAGGGAGAAAGGGACAGAGAGAGAGAGAGAGGGAGAAAGAGAAAGAGAGAGAGAGAGAGAGAGAGAGAGAGAGAGAGAGAGAGAGATACCTGTTTCCCACAAAAAACACTGGGAGCCACAAAACCTTGGTGAGCCTTGGTGGCGCAGCGGACTAAAGTGCTGTTAAGTAGCACTTAGCTGCCAGCTGCCTGCAATTACTGCGAGTTCAAATCTCACCAGGCTCAAGGTTGACTCAGCCTTCCATCCTTTCGAGGTAGGTAAAATGAGGACCCTGATTGTGGGGGCAATAAGCTGGCTTTGTATAAAAAAGAACACCGCTTAGGGGGGGCCCCGAAAGCCCTACTAAGCAGGTATATACAAAAGTATGAAGGCTATTGCTTAACGCATTGTAAGCCACCCTGAGTCTCCGGAGAAGGGCGGCATATAAATCGAACCAATAAATAAATAAAATAAAACCTGGGTAGGCATGGCTGGGTAGTGTGTGTGTCATGTGACTGGGTGGGAGTGAGTGACGTCAAGTTGGCCACACCCACCCAGGTTTTGTGGCTCCCGGTGTTTTCTTTTCTGTGGGAAACGGATCCAAATGGCTCTTTGAGTGTTTAAGGTTGCAGACCCCTAGTCTAGGACCTGAGTCTCTATGATCCTAGCCCATAACCTTTGTCACTGCCTCCACCAGCCCCCACCGGGCAGGGAGTGACCATCACATCGCTTACCTTCAGGCCCGTCTCCCTTCTTGGACCCTCACCTGACAAGAGTCGATGCCGCCAGAGAGGTACCCAGCACAGAACATGGCACTGCTCACCAGCTGGCTCCCTAGAGCCCCACGGCATAGGTCTTGTGCCAGGATCGGCACCCGCGCTTCCATGACAACCTCAGCAGGCGGCCCGTCTAGGAGTGAAGCAGATGGGACACATGAATGGCCACAACCGCCCAGGGACTCTCCCTGCTGGTTCTCTCCCGCTTGGCAGGCGTGCAAAAGGTAACTGTGCGCCAGGTGAGATGCTGCAAGAGGACAATTTCAGCTCTTCCCTTCCGCCTCTGATCCAGGTCCAGATTTTATGAGCAGCCGGAGAAATTGCATATTTATGAATCTCATAAATACGGTTCATTTGCCGAGCGTCCAAATTCTGATCATCTGTTCATAGGAACGCTACAATGGTCGTAAGTGTTGTGGCTCCGTTACCTGAGCTGGTGTCATCGGCAGGAGAGGACTCCGAGAGTGAAGGAGAGGAGTTGGCAAGGCCTCCCTCTCCAGGACCCTCCTCTCTGGCAATGCCTTCGGTGTCCACCGAAGGGCAAGAGATAGGGCCGGGGCTAAGTACGTCCACGCAGCCACAGGTGGACAGTGATGAGGGAAATGAGTCTTGGCTGGATCCTCGGCAGCGTCGCAGAGATAAGCGCGCGCAACAGAAGAAGAGACGTGCCAGAAATTAAGCTGAGTCACTGGACCACACCCCACAGGGTATAAAAGGGGGTGAGGTGGCCATTCAGACTCTGTGACGGACAAAACTAACAACTATCGAGTCACATTGCATCTTTGGAAACAACATTATCGGCCTTGGATTTATTTTACGAACTGGACAATTCTTGACTGTGTGTATTTTGTTTATAAGTAAAGTTCTTGGCAAGTAGCTACTGGGTTGCTGCCAAGCTTCTTATCAGAAGAATTGGTTGTCTGCCAGTTTATTTAACCCCTGGCTGTCTTTTTGTGTGCGTGTGTGAGACGGGGACAGAACAGTAAGTGTGAAAAATGAGCGTGTCATTTTTTTTTCAATGCCATTCTAATGGTCACTAAATAACTGGCTGCAAGTCAAGGACGACATTTAATAAACAAACATTTAATCGCTAGAACTGAAAGTGACTTGACGGCAGATAATCAATCAATCAATCAACTTTTCCAAAGTTTTGAATTTGGTAAGTAGCCCTCAAGTTACAACGCTTCATTTCGTGACCGTTCGAAGTTACAATGGAAATGCAAAATGTGACTTATGACCGTTTTTCACACTTATGACCCTTGCAGCATCCCTGTGATCACGTGATCAAAATTCAGACTCTTAGCAACTGACTTGTATTTATGACAGTTGCAATGTCCCGGAGTCCCCTTTTTGTGGCCGTCTGCTAAGCAGTCAATGGGGAAGCCAGAGGAATTTAACAACTGGGTTCCTAACTGCAACACTTCACTTAATAACGGTGGCAAAAAAAGGTTGTAGAATGGGGCCAAACTCACTTCACTTCACAACCGTCTCGCTTAGTGTTGTGGCCCGTCAGCGGGCAACAGAAATTTGGGGCTCAACTGTGGTCGTAAACCGAGGACTACCTGTAATTCCCTGGCCTGCAAGGCTTCATAGCCTTAATCCAAGCCATCTCAAAGGGAGCAGAGGGTCTCGACCAGGGGTGGGTTTCAAAACCGTCGCTACCGGTTTGCTCGTGGGCTCATGCGCACTCGCTCGTGCGCTGCTTCTGCACATGTGCAGAAGTGTCCAGGTGGGTGGGTGGAGCCTCGAGACCCCACCCCTGGTCTTGACCTCCTGTTGTGGTCCGCCAGCAGCCTGCAGACCTGGCAACGGAATCAGACAGTGAGGAGGCTGGGGAGGACAATGGGCCAGTCCTGGAGTCAGGAGAAGGCCCGGACGAGGGCTCTGCATCAGAGGCAGAGATGCGGCCAGGGCCATCTGGGAGCTATGCACGGATTCCAGAGCCTCCAGAGGCGGACAGCAAGAGAGGCAGAGGAACAGGTGAAGAAAAAAGGACAACTCGGGAGTAAGGCCAGGAGATGATTGGCCACTCCCATAAGGCTTAAAAGAGCAGCAACGAGCCGTTGGGTTCTTTGTAGAAAAGCAATGTTGATTCCCGTGCTTCTTGTCAGAGTCTCTTGAATTTTGTGGGGGGTTTTGCCAAGAAAAGCCTTTGGCCGGTTGCCAAAAACATCAAAGGTTGGTGTTAAGGCCAACGGACTGGTTATGAAGAATTTTGTTTAGGACTAAACAGAGAATGAATTAATTCTCAGCTCTTTTAATAAAATAAGTTTGTTGAGGACTGAATTGTGTTTGGTAGTCACTACTTGGACCTTGGTCACAACACCGCCGAGTGCCCCCAGCCGCACCGTTACCTTCATAGAGCGAGCCCCAGCCGACGATGTAGCAGAGGACTTCCTGGCTCATCTCCGCGGTCCGCTCTGGGAGGCACACGGGGGACACCCAGGCCGAGGAGCGCACAGGAGCGCTCAGTTCCAGCAAAGCCACATCTGCGTGGAAGGTCTTTGGGTCGAACTACGGAAAGAGAAACCGGTCGTTGCAATGGGGGGAAAGAGCATCAAGCAGCTATGGGGATCAGGGTTGGGGGTCTTTCTCCCCATGTACAGGGATACATCCGAATTAGACTGTGTGGTTTCTCTGTGTCGTATAATATATGTGGGTATATACATAATTTTGTATCTATCTATCTATCTATCTATCTATCTATCTATCTATCTATCTATATCTATCTTATCTCTTATCTATCTTATCTATCATCTATCTATCTTATCTATCTTATCTATCATCTATCTATCTATCTTATCTATCATCTATCTTATCTATCTATCTTATCTATCATCTATCTTATCTATCTTATCTATCTATCTTTCTTATCTATCATCTATCTATCTTATCTATCATCTATCTATCTATCTTATCTATCTATCTTATCTATCATCTATCTATCATATCTATCTTATCTATCATCTATCTCTTATCTCTTATCTATCTATCATCTATCTTATGTATCTTATCTATCTATCTTATCTATCTTATCTATCTTATCTATCATCTATCTTATCTATCTATCTATCTATCTTATCTATCATCTATCTATCTTATCTATCATCTACCTATCTTATCTATCTTATCTATCGTCTATCTATCTTATCTATCATATATCTATCTTATCTATCTTATCTCTTATCTATCTTATCTATCATTTATCTATCTCTTATCTATCATCTATCATCTATCTATCTTATGTATCTTATCTATCTATCTATCTATCTATCTATCTATCTATCTATCTATCTATCTTGTCATACATATGTAGTGTAAAATTGGAGGTGGTAACCCTTTAAGAGCTATATGCAATTAAATTTCATTTTAATGTATGCCGATTAGTGTACATGCAAAATGACAATAAAGCTATTCTGGCTCAGTGGCTAAGATGCTGAGCTTGTCGATCGAAAGGTCGGCAGTTCAACAATTCGAGTCCCTAGTGCCGCTTAACGGGGTGAGCTCCCGTGACTTGTCCCAGCTTCTGCCAACCTAGCAGTTCGAAAGCACATAAAAAAATGCAAGTAGAAAAAAATAGGGACCACCTTTGGTGGGAAGGGAACAGCGTTCCGTGCGCCTTATGGCGTTTAGCCATGCTGGCCAAATGACCACGGAGACGTCTTCGGACAGCGCTGGCTCTTTGGCTTTGAAACGGAGATGAGCACCACCCCCTAGAGTCGGGAACGACTGCCATGCATGTGTGAGGGGAACCTTTACCTATTCTGTTCTGTTCTGTTCTGTTCCGTTCCGTTCCGTTCCGTTCCGTTCCGTTCCGTTCCGTTCCGTTCCGTTCCCTTCCCTTCCCTTCCCTTCCCTTCCCTTCCATTCCATTCCAAATAAAGATTGTAATTCTATTCTATTCTACTCATTTTCTCTACTCTATTTGCAAATGATGGACAGGAGCACACACCCCAGACTCACCTTGGGGTGCGGCAGGATGCGGCTGACGGGAACCACCTGTTCGCTTTCATCCCGCTTGCTTAGATCATAGTCACCCAAGACCACAGACCAGGCCAGCTCATTTCGGCTTCTACCAGCAGGAGAGAAACCAGAAAATTGTAGAATTCGGCACCCCAATCTCTTCTTAAAAACCTCCAGTTCTTGAACACCTACAACTTCTGGTGGCAAGCAGTTCCACTGATTAACTGTTCTCACTGTCAGGAAACTTCTACTTAGTTCTAGGTTGCTTCTCCCCTTGATTACTTTCCATCTACTGTATTGCTTCTTGTCCTCCCTTCAAGTGCTTTGGAGAATAGGTGGACCCCCTCTTCCTTGTGGCAGCCCTTCAAATATTGGAAGACTGCTATCATGTCTCCCCTATTCCTTCTTTTCACTAGACTAGACATCCCCAATTCCAGCAACCGTTCTTCGTTATGTTTTATCCTCCAGCCCATCATCTTGGTTGCTCTTCTCTGCACTCTTTCTAGAGTCTCCACATCTTTTTTACATCGTGGCGACCGAAACTGGATGCAATATTCCAAGTGTGGCCTTACCATGGCATTATGAGAACCCAGATTGTTGGAGGCAAGAGGCTGACTCTCTCAACCGCTTAGAGAGGGCTGGAAAGCACTCTGAAGCGGTATATAAGTCTAAGTACTATTGCCCTTTCTTTCTTCCTTCCTTCCTTCCTTCCTTCCCTTCCCTTTCTTTCTTCTCTCCCTCTCTCCTTTCCTTCCTTTCCTTTCCTTTCCTTCCTTCCCTCCCTCTTTCCTTCCTTTCCTTTCCTTTCCTTTCTTCCTTCCCCTCCCTCCTTCCTTTCCTTTCCTTTCCTTTCCTTCCCCTCCCGCCCTCCCTCCCTCTCTCCTTTCCTTTCCTTTCCTTTCCTCCTTCCCCCCTCCTTCCTTTCCTTTCCTTTCCTTTCCTTCCTTTCCTTTCTTCCTTCCCCTTTCCTTTCCTTTCCTTTCCTTTCTTCCTTCCCCTCCCTCCTTCCTTTCCTTTCCTTTCCTTTCCTTTCCTTTCCTTTCCTTTCCTTTCCTTCCCCTCCCGCCCTCCCTCCCTCTCTCCTTTCCTTTCCTTTCCTTTCCTTTCCTCCTTCCCCCCTCCTTCCTTTCCTTTCCTTTCCTTTCCTTTCCTTTCCTTTCCTTTCCTTTCCTTTCCTTTCCTTTCCTTTCTCCTTTCTCCTTTCCTTTCCTTTCCTTTCCTTTCCTTTCCTTTCCTTTCCTTTCCTTTCCTTTCCTTCCTTCCTCCCTCCCTCCCTCCCTTCCTTCCATGATGGTGTAATGGTTAGGATTCAGCGTTGCAGGCTGACTGCCCACAGCCAGGAGTTCAATCCTGACCGGCTCAAGGTTGACTCCCATCCTTCCATCCTTCCAAGGTGGGTAAAATGAGGACCCAGATTGTTGGGGGCAAATAGGCTGACTCTATCAACCGCTTAGAAAGGGCTGGAAAGCACTCTGAAGTGGTATATAAGTCTAAGTACTATTGCCCTTCCTTCCTTCCTTCCTTCCTTCCTTCCTTCCTTCCTTCCTTCCTTCCTTCCTTCCCTTCCTTCTTTCCTTCCCTTCCCTTTCCTTCCTTCCCTCCCTCCCTCCTTCCTTCCTTCCCCTCCCTCCCTCCCTCCCTGTCCTTTCCTTTCCTTTCCTTCCTTCCTTCCCCTCCCTCCCTCCCTCCTTCCTTCCTTCCCTTTCCTTCCTTTCCTTCCTTCCTTCCCCTCCCTCCCTCCCTCCGTCCTTTCCTTTCCTTCCTTTCCTTCCTTCCTTCCCCTCCCTCCCTCCTTCCTTCCTTCCCTTTCCTTTCCTTCCTTTCCTTCCCCTCCCTCCCTCCCTCCCTCTCTGTCCTTTCCTTTCCTTTCCTTTCCTTTCCTTCTTTCCTTTCCTTTCCTTTCCTTTCCTTTCCTTTCCTTTCCTTTCCTTCCTTCCCCTCCCTCCCTCCCTCCCTCCCTCCCTCCCTCCCTCCTTCCTTCCTTCCTTCCTTCCTTCCTTCCTTCCTTCCTTCCGTGATGGTATAATGGTTAAGATGCAGCGTTGCAGGCTGACTGCCCACAGCCAGGAGTTCAATCCTGACCGGCTCAAGGTTGACTCAGCCTTCCATCCTTCCGAGGTGGGTAAAATGAGGACCCAGATTGTTGGGGGCAAGAGGCTGACTCTATCAACCGCTTAGAGAGGGCTGGAAAGCGCTGTGAAGCGGTATATAAGTCTAAGTGCTATTATAAGACCACCCAAGGGAAGGGAGGAGAGAAGATGGGGAGAATGGGAAAAGAAATAGACTAGAGGCAAGTGACAGAAGAAGCCGGTGGGAGACCCCGCCACATGAAAGCAATGAGCTCTTCACTGGAGGTCTTCAAAGAGTAGTCATTGGGTCCTCTATCGGAGAGACTTTTGTTCACCCACCCTAGTAGGCAGGGGTTGGACTGGATGACCTCTCTGATCCCTTCCGTAGAGACCCGGAGCCCTTGGCCTTACCCGGTGAAGCAGTGGGCAGCCGTGACAATCCAGGCACTGCCCACCAACACCCCGCTGCACATCAGCTCTCCGTTCAGCAGCACCGACACCAGCCACGGCCAGGCCCCCGGCTTTGCACGGCGGCCCCCCACAATCTTCCCCTTCGGCAGAGTCACGTTAGGGGCAGGGACCACACGGTGCCCACAGGATTCTGCGAGAAAAGATCGCATTCCAGTAACTGGTTGAAGGATGTCAGAATCAACTCTGATTCCCAAGCTACACTTTCATTCACACAACCCAGTAGACCGGGGCACTGGGGAAATCCAAATTTTTTTTACTCCTGGTTCTGTAGGTGTGACTTGGTGGGCGTGGCCTGGTGGGCATGACAGGGGAAGGATACTGCAAAATCTCCATTCCCATTCCACTCCAGGGGAAGGATACTGCAAAATCCCCATTCCCACCCCACTCCAGGGGAAGGATATTGCAAAATCTCCATTTCCATCCCACTCCAGGGGAAGGATACTGCAAAATCTCCATTCCCATCCCACTCCAGAGGAAGAATACTGCAAAATCTCCATTCCCATCCCACTCCAGGGGAAGGATACTGCAAAATCTCCATTCCCATTCCACTCCAGGGGAAGGATACTGCAAAATCTCCATTCCCATTCCACTCCAGGGGAAGGATACTGCAAAATCCCAATTCCCTTCCCACTCCAGGGGAAGGATATTGCAAAATCTCCATTCCTATCCCACTCCAGGGGAAGGATACTGCAAAATCTCCATTCCCATTCCACTCCAGGGGAAGGATACTGCAAAATCTCCATTCCCATCCCACTCCAGAGGAAGAATACTGCAATATCTCCATTCCCATCCCACTCCAGGGAAAGGATAGTGCAAAATCCCCATTCCCACCCCACTCCAGGGGAAGGATATTGCAAAATCTCCATTTCCATCCCACTCCAGGGGAAAGATACTGCAAAATCTCCATTCCCATTCCACTCCAGGGAAAGGATACTGCAAAATCCCCATTCCCATTCCACTCCAGGGGAAGGATATTGCAAAATCTCCATTCCTATCCCACTCCAGGGGAAGGATACTGCAAAATCTCCATTCCCACCCCACTCCAGGGGAAGAATACTGCAAAATCCCCATTCCCACCCCACTCCAGGGGAAAGATACTGCAAACTCTGCATTTCCACCCCACTCCAGGGGAAGGATACTGCAAAATCTCCATTCCTATCCCACTCCAGGGGAAGGATACTGCAAAATCTCCATTCCCACCCCACTCCAGGGGAAGAATACTGCAAAATCCCCATTCCCACCCCACTCCAGGGGAAAGATACTGCAAACTCTGCATTTCCACCCCACTCCAGGGGAAGGATACTGCAAAATCCCCATTCCCATCCCACTCTGGGGCCAGCCAGAGGTGGTATTTGCTGGTTCTCCAATCTACTCAAAATTTCCGCTACCGGTTCTCCAGAACCTGTCAGAACCTGCTGGATTTCACCCCTGGACCGGGGGTCAGAATTAACCCAGGTTCCGGCCTTGCAGAATGCAGATAGTCCTCGACTTAACAAACACAACTGAGCCCCAAACTTATGTTGCTAAGTGAGACATTTGTTAAGTGAGTTTTGTCCCATGTTACGCCCTATCTGACCAGAGTTGTTAAGTGAATCACAACGGTTGTTAAGTTAATAACATGGTTAAGTGAATATGGCCTCCTCGAATTACGACCACAATTGAGCCCAAAATTTCTGTTCTTAAGCGAGACATTGGTTAAAGCGAGGTTTGCCCCCATTTTACCACTTTCCTCGCCACAAAGTTGTTAAGTGAATCATTGTAGTTGATCAGTTAGTAACCTGGTTGTTAAGCGAATCTGGCTTCCCTATGGACTTTGCTTGTCAGAAGGTCGTAAAAGTGGAACACAAGACCCCGGGGCATTGCAGCCATTGTAAATATGAACCAATTGCCAAGCATCTATGTTGATCATGTGACATAGGGGATGGTGGAATGGACGTAAGTGTGAAAAACGGTCAAAAGTTACTTTTTTCAGCGCTGTGGTAACTTTGAACTGTTGTAAATTGAGGACTATCTGTACAACCAGTAAGTAATAGGGCAGTGTTTCCCAAGCTTAACTATTTTCAGATGTGTGGACTGCAACTCCCAGAATGCCCCAGCCAGCAATGCTGGCTGGGGCATTCTGGGAATTGTAGTCCATACATCTGAAAATAGTTAAGCTTGGGAAATAGTGGACTAGAGGCTAAATCATCGAGGAACAAAGCAAAATACAGTTAGTCCCCGACTTACAACAGTTCATTTAGTGACCGTTCAAAGTTACAACAGCACTGAAAAATGCAACTTATGACCGTTTTCAGTTATGACCTTTGCAGCCTCCCCGTAGTCATGTGATTACAATTTGGATGCATGGCTACTGGCATTTATTTATTTACTTACTTACTTACTTACTTATTTATTTTTAAGACAAACAAACATTTAACACATCGTTCATTTCTTCCATATGACATTTCGGTGTGCTCTCCAAAAAAACTTCTCCTCTCCTCTTATCTCCTCTATCTTCGTACTCACCAAAATCCATTACAGAGACTTTAGCTAATATAATAATCTAGTTACAACATTTCCCCCCCCCCACAACTCTTTTAAATTAAAACTTATTTATCTCTCTTTTCCAACCAGTAATAAAATTGATTCCATATCTTAAAATATTCTGAATCTTCTCTTTCTTTTATCATCATAGTTAATCTATTCATTTCTGCACAATCTAAAAAATGTTTCATTACTTCTCCCTCCCTGATGGTATATTCTCTGCTTTCCAGTTTTGTGCATAGACAATCCTTGCCGCTGTTATTACATGTACAATCAGGTATATATTTTCTTTACTAATTTTCTCTGGTAAAATACCCAATAGGAACAGTTCTGGTTTAAAATCCAAATGTTGTTGTATGTATAAGCTGGCAGGAATAGCCAATACTCCAGAAGATAGTCTTAAGATACGGAAGGATCTTGATAGTCTTGAACATTGGGCGCTATCTAACAAAATGAAATTCAAGGGTGAAAAAAGTAAGGTTCTACATTTAGACAAGAAAATGCACAGGTACAGTATATTTGGTTCCTTGCTCAATAGTAGTAACTGTGAGAGGGATCTTGGAGTCCTAGTGGACAACCACTTAAATCTGAGCCAGCCGTGTGCAGCAGCTGCCAAAAAAGCCAACACAGTTCTAGGCTGCATCAACAGAGGGATAGAATCAAGATCACGTGAAGTGTTAATACCACTTTATAAGGCCTTGGTAAGGCCACACTTGGAATATTGCATCCAGTTTTGGTCACCACGATGTAAAAAAGATGATGAGACTCTAGAAAGAGTGCAGAGAAGAGCAACAAAGAGGATGAGGGGACTGGAGAAGCTAAAACATATGAAGGACGGTTGCAAGAACTGGGTATGTCTAGTTTAATGAAGAGAAGGACCAGGGGAGACATGATAGCAGTCTTCCGATATCTCAGGGGCTGCCACAAAGAAGAAGGAGTCAAGCTATTCTCCAAAGCACCTGAGGGCAGGACAAGAAGCAATGGGTGGAAACTAATCAAGGAGAGAAGCAATTTAGAACTAGGGAGAAATTTCCTGACAGTTAGAACAATTAATCAGTGGAACGACTTGCCTCCAGAAGTTGTGGATGCTCCAACACTGGAAATTTTTAAGAAGATGTTGGATAACCATTTGCCTGAAGTGGTGTAGGGTTTCCTGCCTGGGCAGGGGGTTGGACTAGAAGACCTCCAAGGTCCCTTCCAACTCTGTTATTCTATTCTATGTCTCGGGGTCACATGATCCCCTTTTCTGACCTTCTGACAAGCCAGGTCATAAAGGGGGAGCCGTTATCGACTGCACGATCCGTTTAAGAACTGCCGCCGTTCGCTTAACAACCAGGACAAAATAGGACTATAAAATCAGGGCCGACTCTCTTAATCACCCCCTTTGCTGAGTTAAGGAATTCTGGTTCCAATTTGGTCGTAAGTCGAGGACCCCCTGTACATCTGGAGGGCTCCAGGTTGGGAAAAGCGACATTAAAGCTAGAGCTTATTAAATAGCAAGCAGATGCTTTAACAGATGGAGTTGCCTGTTAAATGGCATTTTTGTTTACTTCTTGGAATTCCTCCGGCTCTAATATGTATTACTCTACAGGAATGATTGCATAAGATGCAAAATTCGAACCCGGGCTCTGCCGAGGAACAACACAGATACCTTTGATGTTAAGCCCCCTCCAACATTTGTCATACAGGTAGTCCTCCACTTACGACAGTTCGTTTAGTGACCGTTGGAAGTTACGACGTCACTGTTTAGCTTAGGTTACTTTACTGACTAGCCTTTGGGGTCAGCAACCTGCAGCTCTGGAGCCACATGTGGCTCTTTTACCCCTCCCGATCACTCAAAATATGCATCACAACCGCCAATGTGTGACACCCGCTGGTACGTGATTTATTGAGCTTTTCAACCCCCGGTAGGCCAACCATGGATAAATCCAAGAAAAGAAAAGTTTCAGAAGAAAACGGAACGTTTAATTCAACTACATATGCTAGTTTTGTGGTTGCTCAGTAAATAGTCAGGCACAGGAAGAGTTTTGTGGCTCCCGGTGTTTTCTTTTCTGTGGGAAACGGGACCAAATTGCTCTTTGAATGTTTAAGGTTGCAGAGCCCTGCCTGGGGCCATGTCAAAATGCAGAGTTCCAGACACACATTATTACTAAAAATCTGATGAACACTATTTTCAAATGGGGTTGGATAAAATACAGTTTAAAATGAAATGGGAACAAAAGGCAATTTTCAAATGAAATGGGAATAAAACACAGTTTAAAATGAAATTGGAATAAAATACAATAATTTAATATATAGAGATAAATAAAATATGCTAAATTTATATTTCGGTATCACCTCGACAATCTACCCCAATCGGTCCCACATATGCCAATCTCAATGACGTCACTGGAAAAGAAAGGGACTTAAGATCATTTTTCACACTTACGACCATTTCGTCACACAGCATTCCCCATGGTCATGTGATTCAAAATTCGGGTGCCTGGCAACTGACTCAGAGTTGCGACCTTCTGACAAGCGAAGTCAATGTGGGGAAGCCATTCACTTAACGACCATCTTATTAATTGAAGAACTGTATTGATTCGTTTAACAACCGTGGCATGAAAGGTCCTATAATGGGACCAAACTCACTAAACAAATGTCTCACTTAGCAACAGAACTTAGCAACTGCTCCTATGTCCCACGGTCACGTGATCCCCTTCTGCGACCGTCTGACGAGCAAACTCAACGGGGAAGCCAAATTCGCTTAACAATCGTATTACTAACGTAACAATTACACTGATTCACTTAACAAGCATGGCCAGAAAGGTCGTAAAATGGGACAAAGCTCACTTTACAAGTGTCTCGCTTAGCCACAGAAATTGGGGGCTCAATGGCAGTTGTAAGTCGAGGACTATCGGCATTAAGTTTGCAGAGGGACAGATCCAACCACCTGTCCATAATCTGTTTGCCAATATTCTGCTATCCGGGCAGTCGTCAACTTATGTCAACGATCACTTAGTGACCGTTCAAAGTTATAACGGCACAGAAAAAAGGGATCTATGACTGTTTTTTCCACACTTACGACTGTTTCAACATCCTCACAGATATCTCACTTAGCCACAGAAATGTTGGGCTCAATTGTGGTCGTAAGTTGAGGAATACCCTGTTGTGGCCTGTCGGCCGCCAGCTCCTCCAGAGGAGGAAGAGGCGGCATGGGAGTCAGGGCCAGCATCCAGGCAACCTGAGGGCTCCGAGGGGAAAGAGGGATTGGAGGTGGCAGAGAGAGAGAGACAGGGCCGGAGCCTGTGCCGTCCATTATCCCTCAGATGGAGAGTCAACAGCCCCCAGATCTGGAGGTGGCTGATGAGGAAGAGGAGGAACAGCTGGGTCCAGTGTCTGACGCGTGGATGCGCAGAAGGCAGAGAGGAGAGGAGAGCAGTGGAAATCTATGGGCCGGTCCTTGGGACGGAAGAGGCACCACTGCTAGCGAAACCCCACCTTAGCTGTGGCGATAAAAGGCAGGGGGTGGAGATGAATAGGTGTGGCAGACAACTATCCATCTCCCCTGCCAGACAGACTGGTTAACCTGACGTGAAACTTTTTGACGGGGCTGCTGGCGCCCCTAATATAGCAGGAGTCCCTAAACTTGGCAGCTTTAAGACTTGTGGACTTCAACTCCCAGAATTCTCTAGAATTCTCCAGCCAGCTATGCTATGCTATGCTATGCTATGCTCTGCTGGCTGGAGAATTCTGGGAGTTGGAGTCCACAAGTCTTAAAGCTGCCGAGTTTGAAGGCCTCTGTTTTATTCCTTAGGTTTCTTAGCCTTAGATACCTTGAGACGTTTGGACTTCAACTCCCAGAATTCTATGCTGCCTGGGGAATGCTGGGAATTGAAGTCCACAAGTCTTAAAGCTGCCAAGTTTGAAGGCCTCTGTAATAAAGGAATCTTTGAGTTAACTTCAGACGGTTTGTCAGAACACGCCCGTAGACAAGCCGGAATGTTATTCCCGTTGCTCTGTGAGGAAAATGAATTGCCCATCCCTGTTTTGAATGCTTTTTTTTTTTTTAGTAAATACTAAAGATAGTAAATCTTTGGCAGCCGGACGCTCCCCTCTGTCAAACTTAATCCCCATTAAGAGGGTGACTGGACCGTCCCCGTCAGGTCAGCATTCAGCTTGGCGGCCCCTTCAGACCCAACGCTGACCTCGCTCCTAAAACAAAAACAACGGGGAAGCAAAACTGACGCATCAGCCCGGTCTGTTTCTCCAGATCCCCACTGAGGGCCCGAGGCTGCGAAAGAGAATGGTGCCATCGCACCGCATGGGATCCAACCTCACACGCAGACAAGCAGAGGAGTGACGCGGGATTCTCGTATGCCCTCCATCCATTGAACAATACTTCCTATCACCGGTAGTCCCTCGACTTACAACACTTCCTGTGGTGACCGTCCACAGTTACAATGGCACTGAAAAAAATGACTTACGACTGTTTTCAGCATCCCCACGGTCGTGTGATCGAAATTTGGATGCTTGACCATTGATTCGTAGTTAGGACGGTTGCAGTGTCCTGGGGGGGGTGTCACGTGATCAAAATTCAGATGTTCGGCAACTGATTCAGACTTACGACGGTTGCAGCATCACGAGGTCATGCCGTGATCCCCTTTTGTGACCTTTTGACAAGCAAAGTCTACGGGGAAGCCAGATTCACTGAACAACCGGGTTACTCACTTATCCCTTGCAGTGATTCGCTTAACAACGGTGGCCAGAAAGGTCGTAAAATGGGGCAAAACTCACTGAACAAATCTTGCTTAGCAACGGGCAATTTTGGGCTCTATTGTGGTCGTAAATCGAGGACTACCTGTACTCTGAGGACAGGTGTCATTCATGCCAAGCTGCTCTAACCTGGAACAGGCTGATCGGCCACCGAGTTCCAATCCTCCGCATCACTTCCCGGTTCTGCAAGTGAGTAAGAAAATAACACAAAATCAGCAACGTCCTCCTGCAGTCCTCCTACACAACCAGCATTCAATGCCGAGACAAGAATACACAATTTTTATGTACAGATAATCCTCCATTTTAAGGGATGCGGAGGCTCAGTGGCTAAGAGGCTGAGCTTGTCGATCGAAAGGTCGGCAGTTCAGCGGTTCGAATCCCTAGTGCCGCATAATGGAGTGAGCTCCCGTTTACTTGTCCCAGCTTCTGCCAACCTAGCAGTTCGAAAGCAGGTAAAAAATGCAAGTAGAAAAATAGGGACCACCTTTGGTGGGAAGGGAACAGCGTTCCGTGTGCCTTTGGCGTTGAGTCATGCCGGTCACATGACCACGGAGACGTCTTCAGACAGCGCTGGCTCTTCAGCTTTGAAATGGAGATGAGCACCGCCCCCTAGAGTCGGGAACGACTAACACATATGTGCGAGGGGAACCTTTACCTTTTTAATCCTCAATTTACAACAGTTCGTTCAGTGATCATTCAAAGTCACGACAGCACTGAAAAGAGTCACTTATGACCATTTTTCACACTAACGATTGTCGCAGCGTGGTCACATGATCTAAATTCAGACACTCGTCAACTGAGTATTTACGACGGTTGCGGTGTCCCTGGGTCACGTGATCGTCTTTTGTGACCTTCAGACGAGCCAGAGTCACTTAGTGACGGTGGGACTAACTTAACAGCTGCAGTGATTCGCTTAACAACCGCGGCGAGAAAGGTCGTAAAATGGGACAAAATTCACTGAGCAAATGTTTCCACTCAGCCACAGAAATTTCGGGCTCAATTGTGGTCGTAATTCAAGGACTCCTTGGGGATTAATCATTTGTGGGTGTGCCAGGGACTGAGAGCGAAGGGGTAAGGTTGGAAAGGAAGACCTCCAGAGGGAAACTTACGCTGGCTTTCATTTAATTCCCGTGGAATATTGCATTCATTAAATGGAAATAAGACGATTGCTGTCGCGTGCGGCCAAGTGCATTTTCTGGGGCAATTTTAAGGGAGGAACTGAGAGTCTTGGGGTAAACACCCAATCCTGAAACTTCAAAATGGAACATTCCTGATGGAAAGAATTAATTCTGGTTTGCCATAAATCACCAGAACTTTTTTTAAAAGAGAGTTTCAGGGAATCTGAGGGCTGAAAGAGGGGTCTGTTTTAGAAGGTTTAAGGAAAAAATAGGTAAATGAAAAACTCTACGTTTTCCGTCCGTTTTCTCTTTGTGCCTGGCCTTTGGGGACCTCCAAAAGTAATGCTGGCAGCCCCTATGTGGGCCAGGGGCTCAGTCCATTTGTGGGCAACCCACAGAAGACATGAGGATATTAAATAGGATGTCGCCCAGATAATTTAATTTGAACCCTTTGTATCACGGGTGTCATGTCACAATTGACGTGTTGTTGCTGGCTGGTTCGAGGGGAGTGGGAGGAGGGATTGGCACCCACACCCTCTGGCACAACCCCAGGGATAAGAAAACAGTGAAAGGGGAAGAAAGTTGTCGCACTCACAAAAGGATCAAATCCGCCTGTTCAGTGTGCAAATCTCAGGAGGGACCGGGAGTGTTTTGGATAAGAATTTGAGGGGGTTTTTTGTAGGGAGGGCTCCTACGCTTGGGACCGCGTGCCGTGGAAAATCCGGAGGGTTGGCATCGGCCCTTTGGGCTTTCTGAAAAGCCGCTAAATTGGAAGTGTGTCAGAAAGTCTTGGCTTGCAATGGCGTCATCAGAAAGCTGAACATCCCTGCGCCCTGCTGGGAACGGGAGCGGGACCGGAGGGCTCCCAAGAACGGGGGACGTTCTCTTACGCCGTTGCGATGGACTCGTGTTAGCTGGGTTGTTGCTTTCATTGTACGCAGCCAGCAGAGTCACTGTGGCACAGGGCAGCATTAAAGTACAGGGAGGGAGGGAGGGAGGGAAGGAGGAAGGGAAGAAAGAGGAAGGAAGGGAGGAAGGGAGGGAGGGAGAGAGGAGAGAGAAGAAGGAAGGGAGGGAGGGAGGGAGGGAGGAGAGAAAGGAAGGGAGGGAGGGAGAGGGAGGGAGGGAGGGAGGAGGAAGGGAAGAAAGAGGAAGGAAGGAAGGAAGGAAAGAAGGAGAGAGAGAGGAAGGAAGGAAGGAGAGAGAAAGGAAGGGAGGGAGGAGAGAGAGGAAGGGAGGGAGGGATGAAGGGAGGAGGAAGAAAGAGGAAGGAAGGAAGGAAAGAAGGCAAGAGAGAGGGAGGGAGGGAGGAGAGAGAAAGGGAGGGAGGAAAGAGGAAGGAAGGAAAGGAGAGATAGAGGAAGGGAGGGAGGAGAGAGGGAGGGAGGGAGGGAGGAAAGAGGAAGGAAGGAGAGAGAGGGAGGGAGGAGAGAGAGGAAGGGAGGGAGGAAAGAGGAAGGAAGGGAGGGAGGAGAAAGAGGGAGGGAGGAGAGAGAGAGAAGAGAGAGAGGAAGGGAGGGAGGGAGGAAAGAGGAAGGAGGGAGAGGGAGGGAGGGAAGGAGAGAGAGAGGAAGGGAGGGAGTGTGGAAGAAAAGAAGTAAAGAGAGAGCGAGGGAGGGAGGGAAGGAAGGAAAACGAGAGGAAAGAAATGAGGAAGGGGAGAGGAGAGGGCAAGAGGAAGAAAGGAGAGGGAGGGAGTAAAGAAGGAAGGAATGCAGAAAGGAAGGAAGGGAGGGAGAAAGGAAGGGAGGGAGGGACGAGGGAAGGAAGGAAGGAAGGAGGAAGGGAGGGAGGGTGGGAGGGAAGGAGAGAGAGAGGAAGGGAAGGAGTGTGGAAGGAAGAAAAGAAGTAAAGAGAGAGCGAGGGAAGGAAGGAAAACAAGAGGAAAGAAATGAGGAAGGGGGAGAGGAGAGGGCAAGAGGAAGGAAGGAACGAATGCAGAAAGGGAGGGAGGGAGGGCGGGAAATGAGAGGAAAGAAAGGAGGGAGGGTGGGAGGGAGGAACTCTGAGCTTACGGGTACAAGGCCTGCTCCGATTCCCGCAGTCCCCCGAGAGGCAGACTCCGCACCGCTTGCACTCCTGCAGGCGCCGGCCGTGCTCCGACAGGGCCTCCTCCAGAGAAAGCAGGGCGGCCTTCATGGCAGCTTCAAGCACCAACGTGCCGCGGTTGGACAGCACTGAGGGGAAAGATTGGCTATAATGAGGACTAGAAACCTGCCAGCTGCTCGTACCTCGCAAGACAATGACGGGGCCAGGGGGAAAAGCTCCTAGCTGAAGTGAAGAGAGCCGCAAGGATTGACCTCAATGAGGACTAGAAGGCTGCCAGTTGCTGTTAACCTCGCAAGATGCTGGTCAGTAGGGGGAAGAGCTCCTTGTCACAGAGGGAGCTGTTAGGAACGGCCTCAATGAGGACTGGACACCTTCTAGTCATCTTACTTCTCAAAACTCTAGTGGGCAGGGGGAAGAGCTCCTGGGGGTGCATGCAGGTGGCCTCAATGGGGACTAGAAGCCTTCCAGGCGCTCTTACCTTGCAAGACACTGGTGGGCAGGGAAAAGAACTTCTTGTTTGGGGAGAGAGCCCCATCGACCAGCCTCAAAGAGGACTAGAAAACTGCAGGCTGATTTTACCTCACAAGACACTGGCAGGCAGGGGGAGAGAACCCCATGGACCGGCCTCAATGAGGACTAGAAAACATAAAAAAAAAAAGTGGGCAGGGGAAGAGCTCCTTGCTGGGCAGGAAGCCGCGCAGATCATCCTCAATGAGGACTAGAAGGTTGCCGGCCGCTCTTACCTCGCAAGATGCTGGTGGAAAGGGGGAAGAGCTGGTGGGGGATGCAGGTGGCCTCAATGAGGACTAGCTGCCTTCCAGCCCCTCTTACTTTGCAAGAGCTCCATGTGGGGAGGGGAGCCCCGTGGATCTGTCTCAATGAGGACTAGAAGCCTGGTTGGCAGGGGGAAGAGCTCTGGGATGGAGGCATGCAGATGGCCTCCATGAGGACTAGCCGCCTTCCAGCCCCTCTTACCTCGGTGGACAGGGGAAAGAACTGGTGGGGCATGCAGGTGGCCTCTATGAGGACTAGCTGCCTTTCATCCCCCTTACCTTACAAGACACTGGCGGGCAGGGGTAAGAGCTCTTGGGGGGGGGGGCATGCAGGTGGCCTCCATGAGGACTAGCTGCCTTTCAGCCCCTCTTACCTCGCAAGAGCTCCATGCGGGGAGGGGAGCCCCGTGGATCTGTCTCAGTGAGGACTAGAAGCCTCATTGGCAGGGGGAAGAGCTCTGGGATGGGGGCATGCAGCTGGCCTCCATGAGGACTAGCCGCCTTCCAGCCCCTCTTACCTCAGTGGGCAGGGGGAAGAACTGGGGGGGGGGCATGCAGATGGCCTCCATGAGGACTAGCCACCTTCCAGCCCCTCTTACCACAGAAGAGCTCCATGCAGGGAGAGGAGCCCCGTGGATCTGTCTCAATGAGGACTAGAAGCCTGGTTGGCAGGGGGAAGAGCTCTGGGATGGAGGCATGCAGGTGGCCTCCATGAGGACTAGCCACCTTCCAGCTGCTCTTACCTTGCAAGACACTGGTGAGCAGGGGGAAGAGCTGGGGGGGGCATGCAGGTGGCCTCCATGAGGACTAGCCGCCTTGCAGCCCCTCTTACCTCGCAAGAGCTCCATGCGGGGAGGGGAGCCCCGTGGATCTGTCTCAGTGAGGACTAGAAACCTGGTTGCCAGGAGGAAGAGCTCTGGGATGGAGGCATGCAGATGGCCTACATGAGGACTAGCCGCCTTGCAGCCCCTCTTACCTCGCAAGAGCTCCATGCGGGGAGGGGAGCCCCGTGGATCTGTCTCAGTGAGGACTAGAAACCTGGTTGCCAGGGGGAAGAGTTCTGAGATGGAGGCATGCAGATGGCCTCCATGAGGACTAGCCGCCTTGCAGCCCCTCTTTCCACACAAGAGCTCCATGCGGGGAGGGGAGCCCCGTGGATCTGTCTCAGTGAGGACTAGAAGCCTGGTTGGCAGGGATGGAGGCATGCAGATGGCCTCCATGAGGACTAGCCACCTTCCAGCCCCTCTTACCTTGGTGGACAGGGAGAAGAGCTCTGGGGGGGCATGCAGGTGGCCTCCATGAGGACTAGCCGCCTTGCAGCCCCTCTTTCCACACAAGAGCTCCATGCGGGGAGGGGAGCCCCGTGGATCTGTCTCAGTGAGGACTAGAAACCTGGTTGGCAGGGATGGAGGCATGCAGATGGCCTCCATGAGGACTAGCCACCTTCCAGCCCCTCTTACCTTGGTGGACAGGGAGAAGAGCTCTGGGGGGGGCATGCAGGTGGCCTCCATGAGGACTAGCCGCCTTGCAGCCCCTCTTACCTCACAAGAGCTCCATGCAGGGAGAGGAGCCCCGTGGATCGTCTCAGTGAGGACTAGAAACCTGGTTGCCAGGGGGAAGAGCTCTGAGATGGAGGCATGCAGGTGGCCTCCATGAGGACTAGCCGCCTTCCAGCCCCTCTTACCTCGCAAGAGCTCCATGCGGGGAGGGAAGCCCCGTGGATCTGTCTCAGTGAGGACTAGAAGCCTGGTTGGCAGGGATGGAGGCATGCAGATGGCCTCCATGAGGACTAGCCACCTTCCAGCCCCTCTTACCTTGGTGGACAGGGAGAAGAGCTCTGAGACGGAGGCATGCAGGTGGCCTCCATGAGGACTAGCCGCCTTGCAGCCCCTCTTACCTCGCAAGACGCTGGCGGGCAGGGGGAAGAGCTCCTTGCCGGGGGCGGCCGCGGGGGCCGGATCCGCCCGGCGGGGCAGCAGCAGCAGCAGCAGGAGGAGGAGGCGGCTCGGATGCTCCATGTCCCCTCGGGCTCCCTCCCTGCTTTCCCCCGCGGGGCTCCGGGAGCGGCCCTATATACGCGCCGGGGGAGCGCGGGGGCCGCCTTTTCCCATGGCCGGGCCGGGCGAGGCTGCCTGCCCAGCGGCCGGAGGGGCAGCCCCGGCTGCGCTTCATTAGAGGCCCTGGACGGGAGCCGGGCGCCGCCGCCGCTGCCCTCCGCTCAATGGGACCCATTGTTGCCCGGTCCCCCCGGAGGCTGCGGGCCCATCAAAGGCGGCAGATCAGAGGCGGCCGCCGCCCTTGATCGCTTTCAACGGGGGGACCGCTGCCCTCGTTGGCCGGGAAAAGGAGGGGATTCCGGGGGGGCTGCGAAAGAGCCAGCATTGGGGAGGAAGGGGGGGGAAACGGGTTCACACGACCGCTCAAGCCACTCGCTGGGTAACAGCCGACCTCCGTCTCCGCACGCAAAGATTGGGCTTTTAATCTGCCCCCGTTAGGGCCTTTTATTGGGGGTGTGGGGGGGATGTCTGGACCCCCGGAAGATGGAGGGTTCCGGGATCAGGGTTGGAGGCACAGAGGGTCCAGGGTTTGCGATCCTGGTTAAGTTAAAGGACGCTTTCACACACCACTCCTAACCTGGTTAAAGAATTCGGTTCTCCTGTTAAAACTGAGATTAGGCAACAGTCCACTTAATGCGTTCACACAACACAAAAATCTTAAACTGAGATCAGGCAGCAGCTCAATGCGTTCACACAGCACAAAAATCTTAAACTGAGATCAGGCAATAGTCCACTTAATGTGTTCACACAGCACAAAAATCTTAAACTGAGATCAAGCAATAGTCCACTTAATGTGTTCACACAGCACAAAAATCTTAAACTGAGATCAAGCAATAGTCCACTTAATGCGTTCACACAGCACAAAAATCTTAAACTGAGATCAAACAATAGTCCACTTAATGTGTTCACACAGCACAAAAATTTTAAACTGAGATCAGGCAATAGTCCACTTAATGTGTTCACACAGCACAAAAATCTTAAACTGAGATCAAGCAATAGTCCACTTAATGCGTTCACACAGCACAAAAATCTTAAACTGAGATCAAGCAATAGTCCACTTAATGTGTTCACACAGCACAAAAATTTTAAACTGAGATCAGGCAACAGTCCACTTAATGTGTTCACACAGCACAAAAATCTTAAACTGAGATCAGGCAATAGTCCACTTAATGTGTTCACACAGCACAAAAATCTTAAACTGAGATCAAGCAATAGTCCGCTTAATGTGTTCACACAGCACAAAAATTTTAAACTGAGATCAGGCAATAGTCCACAATGCGTTCACACAGCACAAAAATCTTAAACTGAGATCAAGCAATAGTCCACTTAATGCCTTCACACAACACAAAAACCTTAAACTGAGATCAGGCAACAGTCCACTTAATGCGTTCACACAACACAAAAATCTTAAACTGAGATCAGGCAACAGCTCACTTAATGCCTTCACACAACACAAAAATCTTAAACTGAGATCAGGCAACAGCTCACTTAATGCCTTCACACAACACAAAAATCTTAAACTGAGATCAGGTAGCAGCTCACTTAATGCCTTCACACAACACAAAAATCTTAAACTGAGATCAGGCAACAGTCCACTTAATGCCTTCACACAACACAAAAATCTTAAACTGAGATCAGGCAACAGTCCACTTAATGCCTTCACACAACACAAAAACCTTAAACTGAGATCAGGCAACAGTCCACTTAATGCGTTCACACAACACAAAAATCTTAAACTGAGATCAGGCAACAGCTCACTTAATGCCTTCACACAACACAAAAATCTTAAACTGAGATCAGGCAACAGCTCACTTAATGCCTTCACACAACACAAAAATCTTAAACTGAGATCAGGCAACAGCTCACTTAATGCCTTCACACAACACAAAAATCTTAAACTGAGATCAGGCAACAGCTCACTTAATGCCTTCACACAACACAAAAATCTTAAACTGAGATCAGGCAACAGCTCACTTAATGCCTTCACACAACACAAAAATCTTAAACTGAGATCAGGCAACAGCTCACTTAATGCCTTCACACAACACAAAAATCTTAAACTGAGATCAGGTAGCAGCTCACTTAATGCCTTCACACAACACAAAAATCTTAAACTGAGATCAGGCAGCAGCTCACTTAATGCCTTCACACAACACGTTTAGCATCTGTTAGCTTTGCACAGTGGGTGTTTTTTTTTTAAATATTTGGGTATTGTGCTTGAATGCAGGTAATCCTCGACTTAGTTCCTTTAGTGACCGATGTTACAACAGCACTGAGAAAACTTGACTTATGACCCCTTTTCACACATACGACCGTTGCAGCGTCTCCAGGGTCACACGATGTACATTCAGATGCTTGGCCACCGGTTCCTATTTATGACGGCCGCAGTGTCCCCGAGGTCACCTGATCCCCTTTTGCGACCTTCCGACAAACAAAGTCAATGGGGAAAGCCAGATTCACTTAACAGCTGTGGCAAGAAAAGTCGTAAAATGGGTTGAAACTCACTTAACAAATGTCTCAGCAGCAGGTGTGGCCTTACTTGGGCTTTACAGAGTGGTAGTAGTACCTCCCTTGATCTTAATTCAATCCCTCTGTTAATGCAATTGTGTCAGGTATAAATGCTCTGCCCGTGCCAGGGATCAGCTATAGTGCAGTAGTGCAGGGGTTAACCCAGACTCCCACCTGGTCAGCTCCTCCCATAGGCCCCTCCTTACCTGAATCCCCGCCCACAGGTATAAAAGGTGGGCACACCTCTCCTCATCCCAGTTCCTGATGCATTCAAGTGATGATGTGATGAACCTGCAAATAAAAGAGTTATATTTTACCAGATGACTCAAGTCTCTTTATTGGGCCTGATCCACCATTCCTTGTAACAAAATGGTAGCAGAGGATGGTTGGTAAGGCCCAAAGATCCCAAGCCACAAAACAAGGACCCATACCTACCTGCAGAATGGCGACACCTCCGAAGCAACGGGAGAGCAACCCATCGGACTCGCCAGGGAAGGCAGGAACCTCAGCCACCCCCAAAGCCACAGCGACGGAAGAAAGGGGGGAGATCGAAAAAGGAAAAAGGGCCCACCACCACGACCAAGAGGAAGAGAAGCTGCGACTCGACGTCCTGCAGCTGCTGAAAGAGCGAGCCGGTGACAAGAACCTCCTTGCCGACCTGCGGAGCTTCATAATCGACCGCGAAGTGGCAAGGAGCGAAGAGGGCTCGGACTCTGAACTTGAGGAGCTGGACTCGGTGAGTGGATCGCCCAAAAGGGCACTTCCAACGGCCACCGAGCCCCAAAGCCCCGCTCTAAATTTGAAACGGCGGCCATCTTTGTCCACATGGTCAGACAAGATGGCCGACCCCCAACCAATCAGCGATCAGAATTCAAAATGGCCGGCGCGCGAAAAATGCCGGGCCATAAACAATGATGAAAGTGACCAGGGAGAGGGAACCGAATCTGACTCCGACCCCTGGTACACCCCCAGCGAGCGGCAAGTCGATAGGGCCATGAAGACCCTTGCCGCCGCCTTCGGCCCAGGCCTCAAAATTACCAAAGAGAAGCCGGAGAGGCCGAAGCAGAAGGGAAGACGAGGAGAGGGACAGCGGAGCGCCCACCCAAGAGCCACCGACGCCCGCGGCGATTCGCCAGCCCACCTTCGCACCCCAGGGACACCGCGCCTCCGATCGCCCAGGCCGCGCACCCCGGACCGCATGGATTGGGGCAGCTACTTACAGCCGTCACCGGAGCCCCAACGCCACCAGGATCTTCACTCGGGAGAAGCAGCCGCTGGACGACGCCCCCAGGAGCACATCTGGACCCCCAAGTACGAAGCCGAGGCCTACCCGACCGGCAGAGGCCTCCACAGCGGAGCCGCGATGAACAGGTCCTTCCTCGGCGACGGCGGAGCTGAAATGGACTTCGCGCATGCGCTCTTCCGCCTAGAAGAAGAAAAAAGAAAAAAATTACAAAGCGGGACTTTTAAATTACCGGCAAGCGTTCCTATGCCCTATTGCTGCTATAGAGACATAAGGAACCATGGACAGCAGCCAGCAGTAAGTAATTTTACTACTAGTGCTGGGAACTTACCTGTTGACTTTCCCAAGTTGAGGATGGATGGGGGCAATATTCTAGAGTGGTCACAGCAGCTCCAGGTGGTATTTCTGAAAGAAAACATGTCTCATTTTATTAATGACCCCCCTGAGAGACCATGGACTTTAGAGCTAGATTGCATGCACCATAAGGCATTCTACCTTTTAATTGCCAGTATTTCCCCCACCATTTACCACTGTATTGGCCACAACCTCACAGTATCCGAAATCATAGGGAAAATGTTTGGGTTGTTTTATAGTGAGAGTGTGTCCACCACCACACAAATTTCCAAGGAATTCTTTTCCGCCAGACTTAAGCCAGGGACACCCATGAGTGAGCACCTAGTGTCCTTAAGCGGTACCAGAGCAGAGCTACATCTTAGGGGAGAAGTTATTTCTGACCAAATCATGAAGAGTGTGATAATCAACTCTTTAGATCACTCATGGAATAGCTTCCTGACACACTTAGACACCGTCAGCCTAGGGATGCTGTCTGTGGAGAGGCTATCCAACAGGCTCATCGCAGAAGATAATCTGAGGAGGGGCCGCCCCGGCCCTCCCAGAGAACACAAGAGTGAGAAGAGAGTAGTCTTCCAAGAGAAACAACACAACACGCCCGAGTGCTACATCTGCGGGTCGAGGGGACACATCAAAAGGGACTGCCCCAAGAACTATAGGGAGAGAGGCAGGCCAGAGCATAGGTACAGACAAACAGAAAGGCACACATCCGAAGATAGGTATAGGCGTAGAGACTCACCCATCCCCAGGGATAGGAAGGGAAACAGGGACAGCTCACGCGACAGCAGGACAGGGTCCCTATATGGGATAGGGGAGCACACACACACCACACACCAAAACAAAGACACCAGCTCTTGGCTCCTGGACTCGGGAGCCTCCAACCACACCACATACAATCAGGAACTACTCTCATCATTCAAGAGAGAGGATTTTTCTATCAAAGTTGCAGACCAAAACCAAGTTAGAGTAACAGGCAAAGGGGCAATTACATTACCAGGCATAGGGAAAATAGAGGGGGTACTACTAGTCCCGGAGATACCCCACAACATCCTGGCTGCAGTAAAACTTAGCAGGGAATCAGGGATTGAGATGATATTCTCAAAAGGCAACGTGAAGGTTAGCAAGGACGGGAAGGATATAGGGAGAGTAACCATTGACCAAGGGTTACCATACATAACTTTCTGTGAGGATTACGCCCACAGCATAAACACCAGCTCAGAGAATGCAGAAGACACTGACCAAGGCAGGGCTGAGGGTGAACAGGTAGACAGGAGGGAGGTAGATAACAATGACAACACGACACCAGAGACACAACACAACAAATACACCCAAAGGAGACCCTCAATAGGCAAACCAATGCACGACAACTGTGCCCACCTGCTGCATCGCAAGCTTGGACACGCCAGTTTTCCTGTGATACAAAAAATGGCCAATTGTACCGAGGGTGCCATAATAAAAAACTGTGAAAACTACCTCGAGTGCTCGGTGTGCAAGTGTTCAAAACTAAAAGTAAAACCCAGACCCAAGAAGTCATTACGCGCCGCCAACCAAATATTCGACCTAGTACACATGGACCTGGTAGGGCCCCTAAGGCCATCCATAACTTATAAAAAAAGGTACTTCCTCACCATAGTGGATGACCATAGTCGATATGGCTTCGTCTACACCTTAAGAAAAAAGGATGAGGCCTTCCAAAAATTCAAAGAATTCTATAAAAGAGTAGAAATCCAAAACAACAAACAGATCAAACAGATCATGACCGACAGAGGGTCTGAGTTTCTATCTAAGGACTTCTCACATTGGCTCAGGTCCAAAGGCGTGATTCACTTTACGTCGTCCCCCTTTTCCGCCTTTCAGAACGGGGTCGCAGAACGACGGAACTCCACGCTGCAAACGATGGTCAGGTGCGCCCTAGAGGACGCGGGAATTGGCCAACACTTCTGGTCTGAAGCCCTGGTCTACTCCAACTATACATTAAATAGAACATGGTCCAGTGTGATAGACAAAACACCCTACGAGGTCATGTATAACAAGAAGCCGCAGATAGCACACCTACATGTGTTCGGTGTAACGGCTGATGTACACATACCCAAGCAGTTGCGCAAGAAAGGGGATAAGGTGTCCAGAAGGCTCAGGTTTATGGGGTACGAGCCAGGAACCAAGGGCTTCAGGTTTGTGGACAATAATAATAGGTTTGTGGTCTCCAGAACAGCGGCATTCCATGAGCAAGCCAACTGGTCCAGGTTACACCTAAATGAGGTACCCACCAAGCAGGAGGATAGCCCAATCGAGCAAACCCAAAACAAAAACAAGACAGTGAGTAAGCAGGAAGGGAGCAGGCCCAAGCCCGACCTCCAAGGCATCAAGGTTGAGGGATGGAAAGAGAATCATCCCAAGATAAATGTCGAATCACTGACACAAAGAGAAGCCAGATATCTGCATGACACTGAGCAGGCAGCAACCAGGCCGGTCAGATCGACCAGAAACCAGCTGCCAAAAAGGTTAAATGATTACGTGATGCACGTGCATGCAAACCACATTACGCCAAACTCATACGAAGAGGTGCTAAGACTACCCCAGGGGGAGAGGGCAAAGTGGGAGTTAGCCATGGCCAAGGAACTGGACAGCCTGAGGAAGCTGGAGGTGTACACCCCCACCAAAGTCCCAGAGGGCAAGAACACAATAGGCACCCGATGGATATTCAAAGTCAAGAACTTAGAGGGGGGCCAAAGCCTATACAAGGCAAGATTAGTTGCCCAGGGGTTTGCTCAAAGGTTTCCGGAGGATTATACAGACACCTATTCGCCCACCGTAAGAACAGAGAGCGTCAAGAGCGCCCTGGTCATCGCATCCTTGCTAGGGCTGGAAGTACACCAGTTCGATGTGCAGACCGCTTACCTGCACGCCAACCTAGACAAGGAGATATACATCAGAGCCCCCCACAGCAAAGAAACCAACAGAGGGGACACCTGGTTACTTCATAAGAGCCTGTATGGACTAAAGCAATCAGGCAAACGGTGGTACGAATGCCTGGTAGAGGCCCTGAAGTCTATGGGATTCACGGCGACCATAGCTGACAACTGTTTCTTCACCAGGAAAGAGGGGGACTCACCAGAATACATCCTAGTTTACGTGGATGACATTCTATACATCAGCAAACACGAAGCCAACCGCAACACCTTCGCCAGCAGGCTGAGCGAGCATTTCACCCTAAAGTACCTTGGGAGGATAAACCGATACCTGGGAGTACAAGTCAACCAGACGCCAAAGGGTTTCCAACTGTCGCAGAAAGAGAAGATAGAAGAGTTGCTCCATAAATGCAACATGGCAGACGCCAAGGGATGTGATTCACCCATGCAGGCGGACTTTCTAAAAAACATGCATGATGAATCACCCGAATTTGGAGACAACACGCTGTACAGGTCAATCATAGGCTCCCTCCTGTATATCGCCAACTGGACCAGACCGGACATTGCCCTATCCGTTAATTTACTATCCAGGCACGTGAGCAAACCCACCACATACCACTGGGACGCAGTGAAAAGGGTACTAAGATACCTGAAACAGAGTGTCAATGCATGCTTAACCCTAGAGCCTGAAAAATCCGAAGAACCCATCCTCTCATGCTACGCTGATGCTGACTGGGCCGGAGACGCCAAAGGCCGCAAAAGCACATCTGGGTACATATTCTACTTAAATAACTGCCCAGTGCATTGGTACTCAGGCAAACAAATCCTGGTGGCAACTTCGACTACCGAAGCCGAATACATATGCCTCTCCAAAGCCGCCAACAACCTCATCTGGTTCGACGACCTACTTGCCAGCGTGTGGAGAGAACCAGCTTACCCAATAAATATATATGAAGATAACAAAGCCGCCATAGAGATATCCATGTCCGACGCTGTAGGACAAAGGTCAAGGCACATAGACATAAAATATAAGCACGTTAGACAGCTCTCCAGAATTGGTTTCATAAAAGCCATACACTGCGATACAGAGGAACAGACCGCAGACATACTCACGAAACCCCTACAAGGCAAACAACACTCACACTTAGTTTCCAAGCTCAACATCCACCCCAGGGTACCAACTAGTCAGTCAGGCCTACAGACACGGGTCAGGCATTTAGAGGGGGATTTGTCAGGTATAAATGCTCTGCCCGTGCCAGGGATCAGCTATAGTGCAGTAGTGCAGGGGTTAACCCAGACTCCCACCTGGTCAGCTCCTCCCATAGGCCCCTCCTTACCTGAATCCCCGCCCACAGGTATAAAAGGTGGGCACACCTCTCCTCATCCCAGTTCCTGATGCATTCAAGTGATGATGTGATGAACCTGCAAATAAAAGAGTTATATTTTACCAGATGACTCAAGTCTCTTTATTGGGCCTGATCCACCATTCCTTGTAACAAATTGACCCCCCCCTCTTCTTCTGCAGCCCCTCAAATACTGCTCTCATGTCACCCTTGGCCCTCCTTTTCTCTAGACTGTTTGAAAACTAATTTGATCATAGTCTAGAGAATAGAATAAAACTAAGAGTCTTAGAAGTTGTGGGAATTCGCTGTTTAGCAGAGTGATGGCATGGAGGAAAAAACTGTCCTTGTGCCTAGTTGTTCTGGTGTGCAGTGCTCCATAGCGTCGTTTTGAGGGTCGGAGTTGAAGCAATTTATGTCCAGGATGCGAGGGGTCTGTAGATATTTTCCCAGCCCTCTTTTTTTTTTTTAATTGAAAAAGTTTTCAAATACAATTTTTTCCCCACATTTTTCTCCCCCCCTCCTCCCTAACCCCCCCTTACCACCCATCCCCCCGTGACTTCTTCACAACAAAAACCTAATTCATAACAGATTATATAATATTTTACCATCCTCTTACTCCCTCCTGTAAATACTGACCCTTACTTACTAATAATATTATTAATATTATTACTTCCCCCTTTTACCATACATTTCCCAGCCCTCTTTTTGACTCGTGCAGCATACAGGTCCTCCATGGAAGGCAGGTTGGTAGGAATAGTTTATTCTGCACTTCTGATTATCCTCTGAAGTCTCTGACTGTCTTGTTGGGTTGCAGAACCAAACCAGACACTTATAGAGGTGCAGTTGACAGACTCAGTAGTTCCTCTGTAGAACTGGATCAGCAGCTCCTTGGGCAGTTTGAGCTTCCTGAGTTGGCGCAGAAAGAACATTCTTTGTTGAGCTCTTTTGATGACGTTTTGGATGTTAGCTGTCCATTTTAGATCTTGCGATATGGGAGAACCTAGAAATTTGAAGGGCTCTACTGTATTTTTTTTTTTTAATTTATTTGATTTATATGCCGCCCTTCTCCGGAGACTCAGGGCGGCTTACAATGCGTTAAGCAATAGCCTTCATACATTTATTTATTTATTTATTTATTTATTCATTCATTCATTCATTTATTTATTTATTTATTTATTTATTCATTTATTTATTCATTTATTAAATTTGTATGCCGCCCTTCTCCTTTCGGACTCAGGGCGGCGAACAGCCAAAATGGAAACAGTTGTACCCAAAAGTTAAAATAATTATTTAAAACTGATTAAATAGAATTTGGCCCATAATTTAAAACATATCAATTAAAATCATTATCAAACGTTAAAACCAACATGGAATCAGGCCAGCCCGGCTAGCTGAAAAAAGTTAACTTTTTAGGGCCCGACGAAAAGTCCGGAGGTCTGAGATCACTCGTATTTATTTATTTATTTATTTATTTATTTATTTATTTATTTATTTATTTATTTTTAAATTTGTATACCGCCCTTCTCTGTGAGGACTCAGGGCGGTGAACAGCCAAGTAAAAACATAAACTACAAACATTAAAATACAATTAAAAAGATATATATAAATTTGGCCCCATGATTAAAAACATCTCTGGAGGTAGATCGTTCCAGAGGGTAGGTGCCACCACAGAGAAGGCTCTCCCCCTGAGGGTCGCCAGCCGACACTGTCTGGCTGACGGCACCCTGAGGAGGCCCTCTCTGTGGGAGCGAACCGGCCGGTGGGAGGCAATTGGTGGCAGAAGGCAGTCCCGTAAGTACCCTGGCCTTTTGTATATTTTATACAAAGTCAGCTTATTGCCCCCACAAACCGGGTCCTCAATTTACCTACCTTAGAAAGGATGGAAGGCTGAGTCAACCTTGAGCCTGGGGAGATTCGAACTTACAGTCATTGCAGGCAGCGGGTGTTAATCACAATGCTATCAGTCTGCTGAGCCACGAGGCCCTACTGTTGATACTGTGTTGTCTAGTATTGTGAGAGGTGGAAGTATGGGAGGGTTTCTCCTAAAGTCTACCACCATTTCTACGGTTTTGAGCGTGTTTAGTTTAAGATTGTTCTGGTTGCAGTCTAGAGCCATGATGGCAAACCTATGGCACGGGTGGCACACAGAGCCATATTTGTGGGCACGTGAGCGTTGCCCTACCTCAGTCCAGCATGCAAGTGCGTGCTGGCCAGCTGATTTTCGGGCCTTCCTGGCCCACCAGAAGACGGGAAACGGGCTGTTTCTGGGCTTCCGGAGGACTTCCGGGGGAGTGGGGAAGGCTGTTTTTGCCCTCCCCAGGCTCCTAGAAAGGCTCTGGACCCTGGGTAGGACAAAAAAATGGGCCTACCGGGCCCACTGTGCCATCGCGTGGCAAAAGCGGGGGGGGAGAGTGGGGGGGGGTCGCACACTCATGCGTGGGGGGACGGGGCGCATTGAATTATGGGTGTGGGCACGCGCGTACACAATCCTCCCCCACTATCCCCGCTTTTGGCACACAACGGCAAAAAGGTTAGCCATCACTGGTCTAGAGTCATTTGATAATCGGGACCAAGGTGTTGTGTGAACGCGGCGGCTAACTCTCTGATTTTGGGGAAAGGAGTCCTCCCACCCCTTGGCAGTTGCTCGGGGCTGGGGGGCAGTGGGAAGCGGGGGTGGGGGGTGTCTGTGCATGTGTGTGACAGAGAGAACAGAGAAGAGGCCGCTGCTTTTCATCTTCGCCTTTGTCCCCCGCGCTAGTGCCAGCTATTCGGAGCCAGCCCCCCGTTCCTTGCAATTACGGCCTTTTGATCCACCGGAGAAGCGGCTATTGTCAAAAACACTCCATGCGACAATTAAGGGCTCTGGGAGAGAAGGGACAATTGGCAGCGGGGGTGGGGGGGAGGGAGATGGGCTCAGCAGAGGGGCGGCCGCCCTCTACCCTAGCGGACCCCCCCTTCCCACCCCCCGCTTCCCGAGCTCTGCCACTTCAGGAGTGGGGAGACGCTGAGCAAGCTACGTTTCTTGCAGGCGTCTCCGAACAAGCGCGGGTGAACGAGGCTGGCTTGAAAGGAGGAATTGGGGGGTAGGGGAGAAGGGGTGGTCTAAATTTTCTGGGGTTTGCCAAAGTTTTGAGTGCGGAGCGAGCGAGAGTGAAGCTCTACAATCAAAACTTCAGAGAGAAATTCTCTTTCTCTCTCTCTCTCTCTCCTCTTTTCTTTCTCTCTCTCTCACTCCTCTTTCTCGCTTCTCTCTCTCCTCTATCCCCCTATTCTTTCTCTCTCTTCTCTTTCTCTTCTCTCTTTTTTCTCTCCCCTCTCTCTTCCCTTCTTTTTCTTTTTTTCTGTTTTCTCCCTCTTGTCTCTCGTCTCTTTTCCCTCTTTTTTCTCTCTCCTCTCCCTCCTCTCCTCTTCTCTCTCTCTCTCTTTTCTTTTTTCTCTCCCTCCTTTCTTCTCTCTCTTCTCTTTCTCTCTTCTTTCTCGCTTCTCTCTCGTCTCTCTTTTTCTCTCTCCCCTCTCTCTTCCCTTCTTTTTCTTTTTTTCTGTTTTCTCCCTCTTCTCTCTCGTCTCTTTTCCCTCTTTTTTCTCTCTCCTCTCTCTCCTCTCCTCTTCTCTTTCTTTTTTCTTTTTTCTCTCCCTCCTTTCCCCTCTCTCTTCTCTTTCTTCTTTCTCGCTTCTCTCTTGTCGTTTGTCTCTCTTTTTTTCTCTCTCTCCTCTTTCTTCTCTCTCTTCTTTCTTTTCTCTCTCTCCTCTCTCACCTTTCTCTTCTTTCTCTCTTCCTTCTCGCTTCTCTATCTCCTCTATCCCTCTTTTCTCTTCTCTCACTCTCTTTTCTCTCTGTGTGTCTTCTCTCTCTCTCTCTCTCTCTCTCTCTCTCTCTCTCTCTCTCTCTCTCTCGTCCCTGTATTAGCCCATCCAGCTTAACTCAAGTGGGAACACGGTTTTGATTTGATGAGAAGCATTTTTCTTTTTTTCTGTTTTCTCCCTCTTCTCTCTCGTCTCTTTTCCCTCTTTTTTTCTCTCTCCTCTCTCTCCTCTCCTCTTCTCTCTCTCTCTCTTTTCTTTTTTCTCTCCCTCCTTTCTTCTCTCTCTTCTCTTTCTCTCTTCTTACTCGCTTCTCTCTTGTCTTTTTTCTCTCTCCCCTCTCTCTTCCCTTCTTTTTCTTTTTTTCTGTTTTCTCCCTCTTCTCTCTCGTCTCTTTTCCCTCTTTTTTCTCTCTCCTCTCTCTCCTCTCCTCTTCTCTTTCTTTTTTCTTTTTTCTCTCCCTCCTTTCCTCTCTCTCTTCTCTTTCTCTCTTCTTTCTCGCTTCTCTCTTGTCTTTTGTCTCTCTTTTTTTCTCTCTCTCCTCTTTCTTCTCTCTCTTCTTTTTTCTTTTCTCTCTCTCCTCTCTCACCTTTCTCTTCTTTCTCTCTTCCTTCTCGCTTCTCTATCTCCTCTATCCCTCTTTTCTCTTCTCTCACTCTCTTTTCTCTCTGTGTGTCTTCTCTTCTCTCTCTCTCCCTCTCTTTCTCTCTCTCTCTCATCCCTGTATTAGCCCATTCAGCTTAACTCAAGTGGGAACACGGTTTTGATTTGATGAGAAGTATTAGACTGCTGAGCCCAGCTCCAGATTACAATATTGAAGAATTCCTCACCCAAGAAGCCAAAAAAAAAAAGAGTGTTAAGCCGCTCTTAAGCCTATAATGGGAGCCTCTGCAGCCTCCAGTCAAATGAGGATAGGGAGGTAGAGGCAGCTTGGTTGGGGAAATGGCTAGGATGGGCAGCGGGCAACAGACGTGGCTAAAAATTGTCATTTTAAAGGCAAACTTGGCTTGCTTGCTAGGGACCAAAAAGGATCTTATTTCTGTGCTCTTTGCATTTACATGGGCCCCAGTGATGGGTTGCTCCTGGTTCGCACCGGTTCGCAAGAACCGGTAGTAAAAATTTGTAGTAGTTCGGAGAACCGGTAATAACATTGACTGGCCACACCCCCGAACCGGTCCCCAGCCCGGTTGCTGCTCGCTTACCCCGCCCACCTCATCAGAGGCCTTTTTTTTTTACTTTACTTTTAAAAGCATTTTTCTACAACCTCTTTGCCTGAAGAAATGCTTTTAAAACTAAAAAAAAAAAGCCTCTGATGATCGCGTGTCTCAGCTGGGACGGTCAGAGGCTTTTAAAAGCATTTTTTCTGCAACCTCTTAAGGTTGTAGGAAAAAAATACTTTTAAAAGTAAAAAAAAAAAAAAGTTGGCCACGCCCACCCAGTCACATTACCTCCCCATCAAGCCACGCCCAAAAAATAAGCCACACCCACAGAACCGGTAGTAAAAAAAAATTAGAACCCACCTGTCAGTCTTTGATGGACATTTGAGCATGGTCTGAACCATAATCTAAACAATAAATTGACCCTCACAAATGGCCCTAGTTGGTAATCGTCCACTTATGACCACAATTGAATCCAACGTCCGGTTACTCAGGTGACCCTCGATTTCATTGAGGGCTGCATCAGGGCTGTGATTGATTTTGGGGGCCCGGGTAGGTGTGGCCGACTGGGTGGGTGTGGCCAACTGGGTGGGTGTGGCCATCTTGACACCACTCACTGGGTGTGGCTGATTGGGTGGGTGTGGCCAGCTTGATGCCACTCCCCAAAGTGCTGGCATGTTTCCTCTTCGCATTAGGTAGACCGGGCTGAAGCAATGTGGGCCGGCCTCTTACATTTTCCATTTCCCGCGAGCCTTGTGTTTGACACCCCTGCTTTAAAAGGATGCAAATGACCAGCTGTCTGCAAGGAGTATCAATCCTTCCGTTCCCCACCATCCAGTCAGAGCTGAAGAAGCTTCTTGGACGAGAAGAGAAATGTCTTCGCAAAGAAAAAAACAGAAAGTCCAGTTGCCTCCTAAAGAAAATCACCTTTGAGACACCTGGATGACGGAGAATCTCTACAGTACACCACATGGACTTCCTGTGGTGAAGGATGTGCATTTTCACGCTTTTGACTTTGGTGGGATATGTAGCCTCATGGTTCACACAATACCCTTAACCTGTTTGCGAAATCATGCATTTTCTGGGCCAGCACAATATTGCAATATTACATACGCGAGTCTGTATTTGTGTAATGGGTGCAGTCCTCAGTTTACGTTCATTCGTTCAGTGACCGTTTGACGTTATAACAGCACTGAAAAAAAGTGACTTCTGAGAGGTCCTCGCACTTACGACGGTCACGGCATCTCTGTGGTCATGGGATAAAACCGACCCAACATGTTTGGACAATGGTTGCAGAGTCCCCGGATTATGTGATCACCAGCAAGATGGATGGGGAATTCTGAGAATTGCATTAAAAGTTGGAAAAACACTGGCGTAATTACGGTAAGTACAGGTAGTCCTCAATTTACGACCACTATTGAGCCCCAGATTTATGTTGCTAAGTGAGACATAGGTGAGTTTTGCCCCATTTTACGCCTTTTGCCACCGTTGTTAAGTGAATCGCTGCAATTGTTATGTTAATAACCTGGTTGTTAAATGAATCCGGCATCCCCCATTGAGTTTGCTTATCCGAAGGTCGCAAAAGAGGATCACGTGACCCCGGGGACACTGCAACCGTCATAAATATGAATCAGTTTCCAGGGTCTGGATTTTGATCACGTGACATGGGGATGCTGCAACGGCCCTAAGTGTGAAAAACGGTCATAAGTCACTTTTTTCAGTGCCATTGTAACTTTGAACGGTCACTAAGTGAACTGTCGTAAGTCGAGGACAACCTGTAACCTCTTTGGATTCATGTTGAAATCATTTTAGGTCATTCCTCAAGGTGGCGCTCTGACTCTGCCGTATTTTGGAGAAAGTCCCGGAGAGGAAGCTGCCCTACTGTGCATCCCAAGCATTTGCCTGGTTAGCAGCTTGCAGGACTGCATCTCCCACAATCCTCTGGGGCAATTTTTACTATGGAATTCTGGGAGCTGCAGAGCTACAGTATACAGTATACTGTATACAGTATACTGTATACAGTATACACTGTATACAGTATACAGTGTTTCTCAATCTCAGTGATTTTAAGGGGTGTGGACTTCAATTCCCAGAATTCCCCAGCCAACCAGAGGGGAGGTATCATTGCATTTACGGTCATTTTGAACATTTAAATGTCCCACTCTCAGCATTCAGAGTTCTGACCTGATCCATCGGAAATGGAATAATTGGCACAGAACTTGGTGACTCAGAGAGACTGATTTGAGAATCTGCTGAAAAGGACATTTCTAACCCCCGATTGGAGAGGAATGATGTAATTTCTGATTGGAGAGGAATGATCTAATTCCTTAATTTTTAAAAAATGAAATAAAATATTAGAAATAAAAATAAAATTTTATCAATAATAGTAAAAAAAAAATAAGAAAGAAAGAAAGGAAAAAAGGAAGGAAAAGAAAGAGGAAGAAAGAAAGGGAAAGGGAGAGAAAGGAAGGAAGGAAAAAGGGAGAGAGAGAAAAAGAAGGAAGGAAAAGGAAGAATGGAAGAAAAAAGGAAAAGAGAGAGAAAGAATGAAAGTGGGAGGGAGGGCAGAGGGAAGGAGGAAAAGAAAAAGAAAGAAAGGTAAAGAAAGAAAGGAAAAGGAAGGAAAGAAAAGAGAAAGAAGGAAGAAAGGCAGGAAAGAGAAAAAAGGAAGGAAGGATAAGAAAAAAAGGAAAGAAAGGGAAAAAAGAAGGGAAAGAAAGATGGGAGGGGGATGAAGGAAAAAAGGGAAAAAGAAAAAAAGAAAAGGAAGGAAAGAAAGTAAGAAAAAGAGAAGGAAGGAAGAAAGGAAGGAAGGAAGAAAAGGAATAAGGAAGGAAGAAAAAAGAAAAGAAAAAAGGGAAAGAAAAAGGAAGGAAGGGAGGGAAAGAGAGAGAGAAAGAAAGGAAAAGAAAGAAAAAAGGAAGGAAAGAAGGAAAGAAGGAAGGAAGGAAAAGAAAAAGGGAAAGAAAGAAAGAGAAAAAAGAAAGGAAAGAAAAGCGAGGGAGGATGAAGGAAGAAAAAGAAAGAAAGGGAAAGAGAAAGAAAATGAAGGAAAGAAAAAGAAGGAAAGGAAGGAAGAAAAGGAAGAAGGAAAAAAAGAAAAAAGAGAAAAAAGGGAAAGAAAAAGGAAGGAAGGAAGGGAAAGAGAGAAAGAAAGAGAAAGAAAGAAAGAAAGAAAGAAAGAAAGAAAGAAAGAAAGAAAGAAAGAAAGAAAGAAAGAAAGAAAGAAAAGGATGCTCAAAGGACAGACTCAATGGGCCACAAGGGCTTTTTTCTGCCATCGTTTTCCTATCTTTCTACAAAGACAAAGAAAACATCTTCCCATCGGCTGGCGGGCATTTCCCAAAGAACGCATTCACAAAACCCACTTAACCTGGGTTACCGAATTAACTCATTTTCCCGGTTTCCCCAAAGAATTGAGCTCTCCGCTAATCGAGCATTGAGCCTCCGGGAATAAGGAGAGAGAATTAACCAAGAATCACTTCTAACCGAGTTTAGCATTTGGGGGCCAAAGGTAGCAGCAGGTCCCTGTTTCCCTGATATAATTCCCCGTATTGTTTGAATGCAACCAATCCTCTGTTTTGCCCCAGAGGACTGGCAGAACAAATTCCCCTTTTGGGAACTCCTGGTAATGCCGTTTTAATGCTTTAATGCTTTTCTAAAAAAAAAAAAAAAAAGAACCATGCTTTTTAAAAAAATTCCTCTCCTTAATCTTGATCTATGGAGCTCATGATTCTTTGGCATCCGGCCTTTTTTATTAAAAGCAGCGCATAAAGAGGTCCAGCTACTTATCAATGGCAGAAGTGATGTCATTGCAACAGGAAGGGTTGGAGAAATTAACCCTTGCCTGGCTACCTAGCCCTTTGCACCCGCCTCGCTAAAGTAGAGGGACGCAGTGGCTCAGTGGCTGAGACGCTGAGCTTGTCGGTCGAAAGGTCGGCAGTTCAGCGGTTCGAATCCCTGGTGCCGCGTAACGGGGTGAGCTCCCGTGACTTGTCCCAGCTTCTGCCAACCTAGCAGTTCGAAAGCAGGTAAAAAATGCAAGTAGAAAAATAGGGACCACCTTTGGTGGGAAGGGAACAGTGTTCCGTGCGCCTTTGGCGTTGAGTCATGCCGGCCACATGACCACGGAGGCGTCTTTAGACAGCGCTGGCTCTTCAGCTTTGAAACGGAGATGAACAGCGCCCCCTAGAGTCAGGAACAACTGGCACATATGTGCCAGGGGAACCTTTACCTTTACCTGCTAACCACCAGATGTGGACTGCAAAGCTCAAATGGCCACAAGGAGGCGCCAAACAGGCACGTAACAAGTGCCTTGGCTGCCATCTAGTGGTCATCAATAGTCTGTCCTTCACGGAGGATGCCAGAGATAGTCCTCGATTTACGACCACAATTGAGCCCCAAATTTCTGTCGCTAAACGAAACAGTGAAGTGAAATGCACCCGTTTTAAAACCTTTCTTGCCGCAGTGGTTAAGTGAACCGTTCAGGTTGTTAAATGAGTAACACGGTTGTTAAGCGAACCTGGCTTTCTTTGTCGGAAGGTCACTGAAGAGGATTATGTGACTTCGGGACACTGCAACCGTCATAAATATGAGTCAACGGCCAGGCTTCTGAATTTTTTTTTCACGTGACCATCGGGACGTAAGTGTAAGGGTTGTAAGTGTGAAAACTGTCATAAGTCGCTTTTTTTCAGTGCTGTTGTAACTTGGAATGGTCACTAAATGTAATGTTGTACGTCAAGGACTACCTGTAGTTTGATAGCTGAAGATGAAAATGGCCTGCTAGCTTTATAGGCAGTCCTTGAGTTATTACCTCAATTAAATCTCCTCCTCCCTCAAAGACGAGTTAACTACCAGCTAGATCAGTGTTTCTCAACCTTGGAAGCTTGAAGATGGGTGGACTTCAACTCCCAGAATTCCCCAGCCAGCCGGTAGGCCCATTTTTCGACCTCCCCAGGCTCCAGAGCCTTTCTAGGAGCCTGAGGAGGGCAAAAACAGCCTTCCCCATCCCTCCGGATGCCCTCCAGAGGCAGGAAACAGTCTGTTTCCCTACTTCCGGTGGGCCCAGAAGGCGCGAAAATCAGCTGGCCGATGCCCGCATGTGCGCCGGACCTGAGCTCGCATGCCCACGTGTGCCATAGGTTCGCCATCATGGGTGTAGGGTCTCCTGCGTGAGCAGGGGGTTGGACTAGAAGACCTCTAAGACCCCTTCCAACTCTGTTAGCCTGTTATTCTGAAAACAGCTATCCTCGTTCGAACACACCAGACAGAGACCCATCTCTTTGGAGAACCCCGTAGTAGTAACTGGGAACACTGCAAGGAAGAGACGATGATCCGCCACAAGGAGTCCGACTCGGTTGGAGCAGCGCTAAGGACCAAATCGGCCCCCAGGTCGCCATGGAGAAACCATGGTGTTATGGAAATTAAGATTTACAAGATTTCCGTGGGTGATCAGAGAGGTTTATTGCGCAAGGTTCAGTGCAACACAGGAAGCAAAGACTGAACCCCAAAAGATTCTAATGCAGTTACTCTTATCCATACTTTTGACATCTTAGGACAGCCCACAGCGACAATTCCCCCCCCCACTTTGCTGCTATACCCTACAAGCTTACTAACGTGTGTTCCCTCTTAAGTAGTAGTAGGATAAGTTCTTGCAAACTTATCTAGGTTCCTGCCTAAATTTCCTGCTGTTATGTCTGTGGTTACCTCTGCTTGGCTAGGTATGATGATATTTTGCTCACGATGGTGTTTCCTGAACTTTCCAGCTGAGGAAGGTTTGTTGTTTCTGCGGTTTCACTTTTTTGAACCTAGTACTAAAGAAAGGGGGCCCTTCAGAGATCCTCTAGGCTGACCCCAGTATTACATCACTTTTATATCCAATTTCATTATTCTATATTATTGTCAGCGTTTCAACGCTGGCATAGAGAGCAGAGGAGAGCGAGAGATAAACTCTGAAACTTTTGCCTGCTAAATCCCTTTGAAGTTGGGTTGTCGTGGAAATGAGGGGAGGGGGGCACATTCCTGGGAGATGACGAGAAAAAGAAGTCTGAAGAATGACTTGGAAGACAGCCAATGAGACGCAGAGATTTGGGGATCGGAAAGGGAGGGATTGGGGGGCAAAAGGTCAGTCTCGTCCGCGCGGAGTCATGATCCGGTGGCTGTGCTCAATTAAAGAAAAGATTTCCTTAAAGATTGACAGTTTGGAAATTCATTTAATTTTGAGATAGCATCGTAGTCTGACAATTATTCTTCCACATTATTCCAGCAGGTTTTGGTCTTCCATATTAGTGGCAGCAGGGTTGCTAAGAGTCATCTCCTTGATGGATGTCTGGCAGGAGCTCATGCAGATTTTTGCAGGCCAGGTATGATAGCTGAAGTTGTAAGGACAATTAATCAAAGTCACCGGCACTTGCAGGTTTTATTACGCCAGTACAGAGCTAAGTAATTGGACTGGAGCCCGCCCCACACGGACACACACACAACAGAGGCACAGAAACTACGCATGGGCGCACATACATACATACATACACACACTTTTCATTGCCTAATGCCTCCGAGCTGAATTCTTTTTTTTTTTCCATCTCCTTTTCTTTAAAATTACCAGTAGCAACCTCAGGGTTTTTTGGTTTTTTTTTCCCTTTTTGCATTCCAGAGTGAATAATGGCTCTAATTTATTATGATTATTTTCTACTGCAGCCTAATTGCCGTGAATGGAAACGGCCTCCTTCGGAGGCTGATGGCTGGCATGGAAGCAGGGCACGATCCAGATTGGGGTCGGCGAAAGGAGCAGGGGGTTCAACTCGCTTCCCCTCATCTTAATTTTTGATCAGGGGTGAAATGTAAAATGTGTTACTACCGGTTCTGTGGGCGTGGCTTGATGGTGGTGGGGGTAATTTGACTAGGTGGGCGTGGCCAACTTTAAAAAAAAAAACTTTTCAAAGCATTTTTTCTAGTGCTTTGAAAAGCCTCTGCCGATCAGGCAACTCAGCCGGGATCGTCAGAGAGGCATTTTAAAAAATGCTTTGAAAAGCCTCTCTGACGATCAGGCAACTCAGCCGGGATCGTCAGAGAGGCATTTAAAAAAATGGTTTGAAAAGCCTCTCTGACGATCAGGCAACTCAGCCGGGATCGTCAGAGAGGCTTTTTAAAAAATGCTTTGAAAAGCCTCTCTGCCAATCAGGCAACTCAGCCGGGATCGTCAGAGAGGCTTTTTAAAAAATGCTTTGAAAAGCCTCTGCCGATCAGGCAACTCAGCTAGGATCGTCAGAGACTTTTCATACCTTTTTGTTTACCACCTCTTTGGCCAAGAGGTTGCGGGAAAAAAATGCTTTTAAAAGCCTCTGACGATCCCAGCTGAGCCACGCGATCATCAGAGGCTTTTTTTTTTTACTTTTAAAAGCATTTTTTCGTCGGAAGAGGTTGTAGAAAAAATGCTTTTAAAAGTAAAAAAAAAAGCCTCTGATGATCGTGTGGCTCAGCTGGGCATGGGGGGGGGGTGCAGGGATTTTTGCTACTGGTTCTCCAAACCACCCGCCGCCATCGCTACCGGATCGGCTGATCCGGTCCGAACTGGGAGCATTTCACCCCTGCTTTTGATACAAAAAGCAATATAGGGATGCTTGTCTAGGGAAGATCTCATCTTCACATGGACCCCCGACAAGGGTTGCTTGCACACAATTTGCTTAACTTGAATTCATCCAACCTCCTTTCTCAACCTTGACAACTTTTAAGACGTCCGAACTTCAGTTCCCAGAATTCCCTGGTCGGCATACACGTCTTAAAGTTGCCTACATTGAGAAAAAATTGCTCTGGATTCCCATACAGGCTCATATAATAATATGCTAAACCAGAATAGACCTAAAAACCTTTAACAGTGATTCACTGTTTCGTTGAGCAGTTTGGTCTAGTGGTTAAGGTGCTGGCTTAGGAAACAGGAGTCTTAGATATGAAAACTGGCTAGGTGACTTTGGGCCGATCACTAGGAGACTGGGAGTTCTAGTCCCACCTTAGGCATGGAAGCCAATTGGGTGACTTTGGGCTAATCACCAGGAGACTGGTAGTTCTAGTCCCACTTTAGGCATGAAAGCCAATTGGGTGACTTTGGGCCAATCACCAGGAGACTGGGAGTTCTAGTCCCACCTTAGGCATGGAAGCCAATTGGGTGACTTTGGGCCAATCACCAGGAGACTGGGAGTTCTAGTCCCACTTTAGGCATGAAAGCCAATTGGGTGAGTTTGGGCCAGTCACCAGGAGACTGGGAGTTCTAATCCCGCCTTAGGTATGAAAGCCGTCTGGGTGACTTTGGGCCAATCACCACAGACAGTGAGTTCTAGTCCCACCTTAGGCATGTCAGCCAATTGGGTGACTTTGGGCCAATCACCAGGAGACTGGGAGTTCTAGTCCCACCTTAGGCATGAAAGCCAATTGGGTGACTTTGGGCCAATCACCAGGAGACAGTGAGTTCTAGTCCCACCTTAGGCATGAAAGCCAATTGGGTGACTTTGGGCCAATCACCAGGAGACTGGGAGTTCTAGTCCCATTTTAGGCATGAAAGTCAGCTGGGTGACTTTGGACCAGTCCCTCTCTCTGTCCTACCTACCTCACAGGGTTGTTGTGGGGAAAATAGAAGAAGGGAGGAGTATTAGGTGTGGTTATTTATAAAAATGATAAAGGCAGGAGAAAAATGAAATAAATAAAAAGTGAACAAACGTAGCATGTTTTGAAACAAATGCAGCCTCTTGGTTTTTAATCCATTCTGGTGAAGCGTGTTGTGGGAATGCACACCTCAGAAATACACTGGAGTCACAAAAGCCAAATAAACCAG
>NW_027256886.1:1915735-2080735 GCF_029215685.1 Pituophis catenifer annectens | reverse complement strand
AAATGCTCCCGGTTCGGACCGGATCGCCTGATTCGGTAGCGATGGAGGCGGGTGGGTCGGAGAACTGGTAGCAAAAATCCCTGCCCCCCCCCAATGCCCAGCTGAGCCGCGCAATCATCAGAGGCTTTTTTAAAAAAAATTTAAAAGCATTTTTTCTACAACCTCTTCGGCCGAAAACATCCTTTTAAAAGTAAAAAAAAAAAAGCCTCTGATGATCGTGTGGCTCAGCTGGGATCGTCAAAGGCTTTTAAAAGCATTTTTAAAGCATTTTCTCTGAAGAGGTTGTAGAAAAAATGCTTTTAAAAGCCTCTGTGAGTTGCCTGATCGTCAGAGGCTTTTTTTCTTTTAAATGCCTCTGACGAGCCCAGCTGAGTTGCCTGATCGGCAGAGGCTTTTTTTCTTTTAAATGCCTCTGATGATCCCAGCTGAGTTGCCTGATCGTCAGAGGCTTTTTTTCTTTTAAATGCCTCTGACGAGCCCAGCTGAGTTGCCTAATCGGCAGAGGCTTTTTTTCTTTTAAATGCCTCTGACGATCCCAGCTGAGTTGCCTGATCGGCAGAGGCTTTTTTTCTTTTAAATGCCTCTGATGAGCCCAGCTGAGTTGCCTAATCGGCAGAGGCTTTTTTTCTTTTAAATGCCTCTGACGATCCCAGCTGAGTTGCCTGATCGGCAGAGGCTTTTTTTCTTTTAAATGCCTCTGACGATCCCAGCTGAGTTGCCTGATCGGCAGAGGCTTTTTTTCTTTTAAATGCCTCTGACGAGCCCAGCTGAGTTGCCTGATCGGCAGAGGCTTTTTTTCTTTTAAATGCCTCTGACGATCCCAGCTGAGTTGCCTGATCGTCAGAGGCTTTTTTTCTTTTAAATGTCTCTGATGATCCCAGCTGAGTTGCCTGATCAGCAGAGGCTTTTTTTCTTTTAAATGCCTCTGATGAGCCCAGCTGAGTTGCCTAATCGGCAGAGGCTTTTTTTCTTTTAAATGCCTCTGACGATCTGCGTATGCGCAGAAGCAAGGCACACATGTGAGTGAAGTGAGCGCGTGGACACGATTCCTTTGTGAACCGATGGTAAAGGTAAGTAGAACCCACCCCTGCACTAAACGAACTGTTGTAAGTCGAGGACTACCTGGACTTCCATTGTTGTAGTCTATGCTTCCCTTTGTTTTTATTGTGTGCGTGTGGGTACAGCACATGGCTGTTTACTATTCGGTTTGCATCAGCTGTTCTTCCAAGATCTTCAAAAGTAATAATATTAAGAGAGGCAAATCTTATACAGGTAGTCCTCAACTTACGAAAGATTATTTAGTGACCATTCAAAGTTATAACGGCACTGAAAAAAAGTGACTTATGACTGTCTTTCACACTTATGACCATTGCAGCATCCCCAAGATCAAAATTTGGATGCTGGGCAATTGTTTCATATTTATGACAGTTGGGATCCCCTTTTACGACCTTCTGACAAGCAAAGCCAATGGGGAAGCCAAATTCGCTTAACAACTGGCTTACTAATTTAACAACTGCAGGGATTCACTTAACAACGACGTGACGAGAAAAGTCGTAAAATGTGGCAAAGCTCGCTGAACAAATGCCTCACTTAGCAACACTGAGGGAGCTCAACCAATCTCATTGTACATCTGTTGTGCACTGACAATAAAGTATAAATAATAATAACAACATAAATGTTGGGCTCAGTTGTGGTCGTAAGTCGAGGACTACTTGTATCTGTGTATTTCATTTCTGTAGCCTAAGTGAAGAATTTGGAATTAATCTCTTCTGAAGATTTCTTCCCTGTTTCTCCAACTATACCTCGTTTTATTGCACTTTGCTCTATTGTGCATCGCAGATATTGTGTTTTCTTTTCTTTCTTTTTTTTGCAAAACCTTCTACCAACAAAAGGATTATGACTTGCCGAAGGCTCAGATGGTGATTAGCATTTTTTAGCAATAAAGTGTTTTTTAATTAAGGTATGTACACTGGAATTTTTTTTTTAAAAAACCTAATGCTAACTGCATACTTAGTAGGTTACAATATAGTGTAAACATAACTTTTATATGCACTGGGAAATTTTTTAAAAAATGCTTTATTGCAATATTCCCTTTATTTCGGTGGTCTGGAACTGAACTCGCAAGATATGTCTGTAATTTTTAACTTTGTTTTTTGGTCTTTTAGAGCAGTGTTTCTCAACCTGGGCTACTTTAAGAGGTGTGGACTTCCATTCCCAGAATTCCCCCAAGTATGGACTTCAACTCCCAGAATTCCCTGGGTGAATTCTGGAAGTTGAAGTCCGCACCTCTTAAAATAGCTCAGGTTAAGAATACATCGTATTAGCTGTCCAATTCAGTAGCGTGTCATCTACAAATACAAACACATTTCCTCTACGTTTTAATTACTAAACAGTAATAAATACATCCAGGAGTATTCAGGACTGAACTGCGTGCCAACTTCCTTCATACCTTTGAGGAAGAACCACGAACAAGCACTCCAAAATGAAATCAATTAATTATCATGTCATCTAGATTGCTCAGAATCATATCACATGGTACTCTATCAAAATGCTTTGCTGCAATGAAGATATATCATGCCTACTGCATTCCCACATTCCTTTAAGCAATTTATAATTTAATCTCTATTTATAATTCATTCATGTAAGATTTATCCTCTATAATTTGAGCATGCCAGATTTAATCCCCTGATCCAGTTTCTAATACCTCCTTTTAAATTCAGCTTTTCCCTTGCAGACCAGGTTGGTCCAAAGGCCGTCACGACCTGCTGCTTCCCAGCCATTCTGCAATTCTCTTTAGCAATCATCAACTTGAGCAAAAACAATTTTCCATCTGAATTTTAGCCCGTGCTTGGGCAAGAAAGAGCAAAACCCCTCATTTCTTGAGTTCAGTTCTTCTTTTGCAAGCCAGCAGGTTGGGAGGTAACGTGTACCGATTTCCAGACATTTTGTTCCGACACAAACATTTTTGTATTTCTTTTAAACAGATTAACAAGAGTTGGAAGGGACCCTGAGGTCATCTAGAATAGAATAGAATAACAGAGTTGGAAGGGACCTTGGAGGTCTTCTAGTCCAACCCCCTGCCCAGGCAGGAAACCCTACACCACTTTAGACAAATGGTTATCCAACAACTTCTTAAAAATTTCCAGTATTGGGGCAGTCACAACTTCTACAGGCAAGTTGTTCCACTGGTTAATTGTTCTGACTGTCAGGAAATTTCTCCTTAGTTCTAAATAGCTTCTCTCCTTGATTAGTTTCCATCCATTGCTTCTTGTTCTACCCTCAGGTGTTTTGGAGAATAGCTTGACCCCCAAATCTTCTTTGGGGCAGCCCCTGAGATATTGGAAGACTGCTATCATGTCTCCCCTAGTCCTTCTCTTCATCAAACTAGACATACCCAGTTCTTGCAACCGTCCTTCATATATTATAGCCTCCAATCCCCTAGTCCAACCCCCTATTCAAAACAGGAGACCCTATACAGTTTCTGACAGATGGCTGTCCAGTCTCTTCAAAGCTTCCAGTGATGAAGCTCCCACAACTTCTGAGGGCAACTCCTGTTCCATGGGTTGATTGCTCTCACTGTCAGGAAATTTCTCCTTAATTCCAGGTTGCTTCTCTCCTTGATTAGTTTCCATCCATTGTTCCTGGTGATTTAGAAAATAAATTAGAATAAACAGATTAACAGAGTTGGAAGGGACCTTGTAGGTCATCTAGTCCAACCCCCAGCCCAAGCAGGAGGGCCTACACCATTTCTGACTAGTGAGAGTCCAGTCTCTTCTTGAAAGCTTCCAGTGATGAAGCTCCCACAGCTTCTGAAGGCAACTTCTGTTCCATGGGTTGATTGTTCTCACCGTCAGAAAATTCCTCCTTATTTCCAGGTTGAATCTCTCCTTGTTCAGTTTCCATCCATTATTCCTTGTCTGGCCTTCAGGGGCTTTGGAAAATAGCTTGACCCCCTTCCTCCTCTCTGTGGCAGCCTCTCAAATATTGGAAGACTGCTATCATGTCTCCCCTGGTCTTTCTCTTCACTAGACCAGTTATGCCTTCTGTCCATCCATGGTTCACTCAGATTTCTTTTTCTTTCTCTTTCTTTCTTTCTTTCTTTCTTTCTTTCTTTCTTTCTTTCTTTCTTTCTTTCTTTCTTTCTTTCTTTTTTTCTTCCTTCCTTCCTTCCTTCCTTCTTTTCTTTCCTTCCTTCCTTCCTTCCTTCCTTCCTTCCTTCTTTTCTTTCTTTTTCTTTCTTTCTTGTGCTTTGGAAAATAGCTTGATCCCCTTCCTCTCTGGGGCAGCCCCTCAAATATTGGAAGACTGCTATCATGTCTCCCCTGGTCTTTCTCTTCACTAGACCAGTTATGTCTTCTGTCCATCCATGGTTCACTCAGATTTCTTTCTTTCTTTCTTTCTTTCTTTCTTTCCTTCTTTCTTTCTTTCTTTCTTTCTTTCTTTCTTTCTTTCTTTCTTTCCTTCTTTCTTTCTTTCTTTCTTTCTTTCTTTCTTTTTCTTTCTTTCTTTCTTCCTTCCTTCCTTCCTTCCTTCTTTCTTTTCTTTCCTTCCTTCCTTCCTTCTTTTCTTTCTTTCTTTCTTTCTTTTTCTTTCTTTCTTGTGCTTTGGAAAATAGCTTGACCCCCTTCCTCTCTGGGGCAGCCCCTCAAATATTGGAAGATGCTCTCCTGTCTCCCCTGGTCCTTCTCTTCACTAGACCAGCCATGCCCAGTTCCTGCAACCGTTCATCGTATCTTTTAGCCTCTAGTCCCCATATTATCTAATCTTCAGTGTAAAATTTTCAAAGAAAGCAAATGCTCTTACTTCTCTTTTTTTCCCCCCGATTTCTAATATTTCCATGCATTAATTCATTGGAAAGCTTGGGGAACCTTACCCAGGGAATGGAATAGAATAGAATAGAATAGAATAGAATAGAATAGAATAGAATAGAATAGAATAGAATAGAATAGAATATAGAAAATGAATGGAATGGAATGGAATGGAATGGAATAGAATAGAATAGAATAGAATAGAATAGAATAGAATAGAATAGAATAGAATAGAATAGAATAGAATAGAAAATGAATGGAGTGGAATGGAATGGAAAGAATGGAATGGAATGAGCAGAACGGAACGGAACGGAACAGAACAGAACAGAACAGAATTCTTTATTAGCCAAGTGTGATTGGACACACAAGGAATTTGTCTTCGGTTCATAAGCTCTCAGAATACATAAAAGATATAAGTGATAAATCACGATGGTAGTTCTCAAAAATAATAACAATTAAATCATAATAATGATTCTGATGGAGCACAGCATCCGATTCCAGCGGGTTAATGAAAAAAGGGATTTATTTGGGGGATCACAAGATGTACAGCTTTCCATCCCGTTCCTGGTGGTTGCTAGGAGACAAAATTGTGTGAGCTGTGGAGGTACCGGCCGGGCCTAGACTTCCCAAGGCCTACCCCAACTCTGCTTAATGACTATGCTCTGCTTAATGACATGCCTGGCTGCTTAACGGCCACAAGGGGCAGAGCAAAGATTGTGATAGTTAGACAGGCCTCGCTTAACGACCGCCATGATTTACAACCATAATCCTGGGCTGCCTCGTGGTTGTAAGCCAAGGACTATCTCTGTACCAAACGTGATTTTTTTTTTTTCTGAACTTGGGAAGATCATCCAATTTAAATACCTGCATGAGGATAATCACTTTTCCTCAAGCTATATTTTATGAGGCCTCAGATTTATTTTTATTGCACTAGAAGAGACGGGTTTTTTACGCGCCGAGTCAAAACAAACGTATTTCTACCTGATTACAGAAGTATTTATTCCATCACAGGACATCATTTCCACACACTAGTCTGGAAAGAAAAAAGTTACTTTAAGCCGGAGCCAGATTATAATTGAATGAGTCAAAGTTTTAAAATGTCACACGATTTGTTATTGGTTTTGCTGCAGGAGATAAGAGCAATGGCCCAAGCAGGTCAGTTAGTACAGAGCAGGCGTCTCTCTAAATTTAGATTAGAATGAAACAGGAAGGGATCTTGGAGGTCTTCTAGTCTAACCCCCTGCTCAAGCAGGAAACCCTATACCCATGATGGCGAACCTATGGCACGCGTGTCACAGGTAGCACACGAAGCCATATCTGTGGGCACGCGAGCGTTGCCCTAGCTCAGCTCTAGTGCATGTGTGCGTGCCGGACAGCTGATTTTTGGGCCTTCCAGGCCCACTGGAAGTCAGGAAACTGGCCATTTCTGGCCTCCGGGGAGCCTCCGGGGGGGTGGGGGAAGGCCGTTTTCACCCTCCCCAGGCTCCAAGAAAGCCTCTGGAGCCTGGGGAGGGCGAAAAATAGGCCTTCCAGGCCCACCGGAAGTCAGGAAACTGGCCATTTCTGGCCTCCGGGGAGCCTTTGGGGGGGGTGGGGGGAAGGCCGTTTTCGCCCTCCCCAGGCTCCAAGAAAGCCTCTGGAGCCTGGGGAGGGCGAAAAACAGGCCTTCCAGGCCCACCGGAAGTCAAGAAACTGGCCATCTCTGGCCTCCGGGGGGGGTGGGGGAAGGCCGTTTTCGCCCTCCCCAAGCTCCAAGAAAGCCTCTGGAGCCTGGGGAGGACGAAAAACGGGCCTTCCAGGCCCACCGGAAGTCAGGAAACTGGCCATTTCTGGCCTCCGGGGAGCCTCCGGGGAGGTGGGGGAAGGCCGTTTTCACCGTTCCCAGGCTCCAAGAAAGCCTCTGGAGCCTGGGGAGGGCGAAAAAACGGACCTACTGGGCCTACTGGTGATCTTTTTGCCATCGCGTGCCAAAAGCGGGGGGAACACGGGGGAGGTCGCGCATGCATGGGATTGGGCATGGGTGGGGTATTAAATTATGGGTGTGGGCACACACGCATGCGACCCCCTCCACACACACACACCGCTTTTGGTACGCAACGGCAAAAAAGGTTAGCCATCACTGCCCTATACCATTTCAGACAAGTGACTGTCCAGTCTCTTCTTCTTAAAAACCTCCAGGGATGAATGTCAAGGGAGCTTCTCAGTCATCCAGGTCATGGTTGTCCCAAAGGTGCTTTTTCAAGAGGCAACTGGACTTCCTTTGTTTTTGTTTGAAGACCTTTCGCTTCTCAGCCAAGAAGCTTCTTCAGCACCAGCGTTGGAGCATTCACAATTTCTGGTGGCAAGCTGTTCCACTGGTGAATTGTTCTCGCCGTCTGGAAATTCCTCCTTAGTTCTAGGTTGCTTCTCTCCTTGATTAGTTTCTATCCGTTGTTTCTCGTCTTGCTTTCTGGTGCTTTGGAGAATAATTTGACCAATTTTTTTTTTCGTGGCAGCTTCTTAGATATTAGAAGCAGTGGTGGGTTCCAACCGGTGTTACTACTGGTGTCAGGTTTCGAGGTCGTCTCAAATAAATTGCATTTCAAACAAAGTCTTTGATGAAAAAAAACTCCAATTTATTAAGCACGACATTCAAAGTCCGACTCCATTGTAGCCAACACTGACTTCCAGATCCAAAACCCTCCCTTTCCGTTCCCCACTCCCCTGCACTCATTGGCCATCTTCCAAATCACTCTGCCCCTAATCTACTGCTCCAGCTCAAAGGAATTTCCCCCCTCCCATCCCATCTCCTAGGGGATATTATCTCCAGGGAAAATAAGTAGGTGAAAAGTCAAACGTCCCTTTCCAGACGCCTCCGCTTCTCCTTCTTATGTCAGCACTAGAGTAATTACAGTTTGAAGTGCTGACAACCGGTTCTCTTCGTGCACACGCTTTGCGCGCATGCGTGGAAGGCCCTGCGCACTCTCATTTGCAAACCAGTAGCGAAGGTAAGTGAATATTATCCCTGCCAGAAGCCCATCAAAATATACTTATGCCCAGTGCCCATCTTTAAAACCCTTGCAAAGGGAGCCATAAGTGTCTGGTTCTTCGCACTACACGGAGCCCTCGACTTACGACAGTCCATTTAGCGACCATTAACAAAGTTACAACAGCACTGAAAAATGTGACTTAGGACCGTTTTTCCACCATTACGAGACCTTTGCAGCATCCCCATGGTCATGTGATCAAACTTCAGATGCTCGGCAACCGGCATGTACTGATGGTGGTTGCGATGTCCCGGGGTTTCGTGATTCCCCTTTTGCGACCTTCCGATAAACCAAAATCCACAGGGAAGTCAGAGTCACTTAGCGACCGGGTTGCTAACTGATCGACTGTGGTGATTCACTTTCACAAACGTGGCAAGAAAGGTTGTAAAAAGGTGGGTAAAACTCACTGAAGAGCAAAAAACGTGGGGCTCCATTGCAGTCGTAAGTCAAGGACTACCTGGATTCGGTTCCCCAGGAGCAGGGGTGAAATGCTCCCAGTTTAGACCGGATCGCGCGATCCGGTAGCGATGGCGGCGGATGGTTCGGAGAACCGGTAACAAAAATCCCTGGGCCCCCCCCATGCCCAGCTGAGCCGCGCGATCATCAGAGGCTTTTTTTTTTACTTTTAAAAGCATTTTTTCTACAACCTCTTCGGCCGAAAAAATGCTTTTAAAAGTAAAAAAAAAAAAAGCCTCTGATGATCGTGCGGCTCAGCTGGGATCGTCAGAGGCTTTTCAAAGCATTTTTTTCTGCAACCTCTTCAGCCGAAGAGGCTATAGAAAAAATAAATGCCTTTCAAAGCCTCTGGCGACCCCACCTGATTTGCCTGATCCTCAGAGGCTTCTAAAAGCATTTTTTTCTGCAACCTCTTAAAGTTGTAGAAAAAATGCTTTTAAAAGTAAAAAAAAAAAAGCCTCTGATGATCATGCGGCTCAGCTGGGATCGTCAGAGGCTTTTCAAAGCATTTTTTTCTGCAACCTCTTCAGCCGAAGAGGCTGTAGAAAAAATAAATGCCTTTCAAAGCCTCTGGCGATCCCAGCTGATTTGCCTGATCATCAGAGGCTTCTAAAAGCATTTTTTTCTGTAACCTCTTAAGGTTGTAGAAAAAATGCTTTTAAAAGTAAAAAAAAAAAAAAAAGTTGGCCACGCTCACCCAGTCACATTACCACCCCCACCCCCACTAAGCCATGCCCACACAACCGGTATTAACAAATTTTAGATTTCACCCTTGCCCAGGAGTTAAAGGACCAGCTCGGAGATTAACATCTGGGCGGTGCACTCTGCTAATTAGAAACCAAATTGCTTCATCGGATAATGTGAGTAAGGCAGGTGGATTTTGACCGGCTCCAAAGGAAATACTTAGTGGCTTTCAAAAGTAGAGTTTAAGTCAACGTGTAATTTCCTCCTGCGTGTGTGAAGTGTGATGCAGTTGAGTTGGTGGATAAAAATTGCAGTCTACCAGTAGTCCTCGGCTTACAACTGTTCATTTAGTGATTGTTTGGTGATTTAGTGACTTTAGTTGAGAACTACCTGTATTTATTTTGTACAGGTTAGGCCTCGTTTTACAACTGTTCATTCAAAGTTACAACAGTGCTGAAATAACGATGACCATTTCTCAACAGTTACAAGCTTTGTAGCCTCCCCACCATCACGTGATTAGAATTCAGATGCTTGGCGACTGGTTCACACTTATGACGTGATCCCTTTTTGCGACCGTCCGGCAAGGAAAGTCAACAGGGAAGCCAAGTTCACTTAACAACCAGGTTACTAACTGATCAACTGCGGTGATTCACTTAACAACTATGGCAAGGAAGGTCGCGAAATGGGCCAAAGCTCACTTAACAAATGTCTCACTTAACAAGAGAAGTGTTGGGCTCAGTTGTGGCTGTAATTCGAAGACTACCTGTATTGTTCTATAGGTTCATCTTTTTCTTGGATTTCAGCACGGCTGCTGGGGAATTCTGGGAATTGAAGTCCACGCAGCTTTAAGTTGCCACGGTTGAGAAATACCAGGTTGACCCATTCAGGAAACCAGATTTGTTTGATTTGAAAGACAGTCCAGTCTTTCCCCCACAATTCATGGCTGCCCACGTTTTTTACTACAACAATCTAGTACCCTTCAATTAATTAAGTATAAAGTGTATTTTAACCCATGGAATATTCACAGGGGTATTGCCAGCCTTCTACAGGGAGTCCTTGACTTGCAACCATTCATTTAGTGACTTGGCTAGTGACCTATACTTGGCTAGTAGGGTGTTTTTTTTTTTAAGAATTAGGCTATTGTCTGAATCTAGTTGTTGTGGTCTGCCAGCAGCCTGCGGAGCTGGCAGCGGAGTCGGACAGTGAGGAGGCTGGGGAGGAACATGGGCGAGTCCTGGAGTCTGGGGAAGGCTCGGACAAGGGCTCTGCGTTGGAGGCAGAGATGGGGCCAGGGCCATCTGGGAGTGATGTGCTGACTCCAGAGTCTCCAAAGTCAGACAGCAGAGAGGCAGAGGAACAGGAGGAGCCTGTTCCTTGTGCGTGCATGCGCAGAGCTGCCAGAAGGCAAGAACAGTTAAAACAAAAGGGACAACTTGGGAGTAAGGCCTGGAGATGATTGGCCCATCCCATAAGGCTTAAAAGAGGAGCAAAGGCACGTGGGCTCTTTCCAGGAAAGCAATGTTGTTAATTCTGTTCCCAGTCGGCATCTCTGTTTGATTCTGGACTCTGTGTGGCTTTGCCAAGTAGGTCTTTGGCAGAGTGTCAAGGGAGATAAAGGTTGGTGATTATCCCGAAGGACTTTTTGCAACTAATTGGGACTCAGCTGTGAATGAACGTAATTCACAGCTGTTGCAATAAAAGAGGGTTTTGGGACTACTCGTGTGTTTTAATGACTCAGGAAGCCTAGGTCACAACATCAGTCCATGGGTTCAAAGTTATGTGTAAATACATGGCATGAATCCAGAAAAAAAGGAGTTAATTCACAACCGGGTTAAGGTGTTGTGTGAATACCGCCGATATCATTGGATGGGGAAGGCGAAAGGTAAGTAGGGAGTAGTGTACAGGCAGGCCTCGACTTACAACAGTTTGTTTAGTGACCGTTCAAAGTTAACACAGCGTTGAAAAAAGGGACTTATAACCATTGCCGCATCCCTATAATCACATGATCAAAATTCAGACGCTTGATAACAGAGTCATATTTATGACAGTTGCAATGTCCTGGGGTCACATCAGGGGTGAAATGCTACTGGTTCGGGCCGGTTCGCTTGAACCGGTAGTAAATAATGCTACTGGTTCGCCGAACCGGTAGTAAAAAAAAAAAAGTTCCGATGATCAGCTGAGTGACGCGCGATCGTCAGAACTTTTTTTTTTTTTTTTTACTTTTTTAGCATTTTTTTACTACTGGTTCTCTGGAACTGGTAGTTAACAATGCTTTAAAAAGTAAAAAAAAAAAAGTTCCGACGATCGTGCGTCATTCAGCTGATCATCATAACTTTTGTTTTTTTACTTTTTAGGCATTTTTTTACTACCTTTGCTGGCGAATAAAAAATAAAAATAAAAAATGCTTTAAAAAAGTAAAAAAAAAAAGGCTCAGAAGGTCACAGCTGTGCCGCACGATCACCGGAGCCTTTTTTTTTTTACCCTTTTAAAAGCATTTTTTTTTTTATTACCGGTTCCGGCGAATAGGTAGTAAAAAAAAATGCTTTAAAAAAGTTTTAAAAAGGTTCTGAAGATCGTGCGGCACAGCTGCGATCGTCGGAGCCTTGTTTTTACTTTTTTAAAGCATTTTTTACTACCTATTCGCCGGAACCGGTAATAAAAAAAAAAAATGCTTTTAAAAAGTTTTTTAAAGGTTCCAATGCGCACTACAGCTGATCACCCTTCCCCGCGCTGTTCTACTTACCTTCCCAAGCCTCCTTTTGGCGCGCACTGCACGTGGTTTGCGTTTGGTGTGCACTGTGCATGTGTGTGCGCAGCATGCATTTGGCGCATATGCGCAGCCAGTAATAAACCAGTTGTCAGCACTTCAACCTGCATTTACTCTAGTGCTGACATAAGAAGGAGAAGCGAAGGCGTCTGGAAAGGGACAGCTGACTTTTCACCTACTTATTTTCCCTGGAGATAATATCCCCTAGGAGATGGGATGGGAGGGGGGAAATTCCTTTGAGCTGGAGCAGTAGATTAGGGGTAGAATGACTTGGAAGATGGCCAATGAGTGCAGGGGAGTAGGGAACGGAAAGGGAGGGTTTGGGGGCTGGAAGTCAGTGTTGGCTTCGTTTGGAGTCGGGTTAGAATGTTGTGCTTAATAAATAGTTTTTCTTCGAAGACTTTGTTTGAAATGCAATTTATTTGAGACGACCTCGAAACTTGACACCCGTTCAGATTTCACCACTGGGTCACAAGATTTCCTTTTGCAACCTTCTGACAAGTAAGGTCAATTGGGGGAAGCCAAATTCACTTAACAACGGTGTTCCTAACTTATCAATGGCAGTGATTCACTTAGCAACGGTGCCAAGAAAGATGGGGCACAACTCACTTAACAACGGTCTCGCATAGCAATGGACATTTTGGGCTCAGTTGTGGTCGTAAGTCGAGGACTGCCTGTAATGTGCTTTTGAATGTTGCAATTGTTGTTGTGGTGCCTCCAGAAGGTTGCGGCTTGCCAGCTCTGCCCTGTGACTCATTCCTGGATGCCTGCAAGACACGTAGCTTTGACACGTTGCGTTGCGTCCCGGGTGTTGTTAGGGAAGTTGGAAAGTCACAAATTTGGCAGCTCCGCCAGAGGAAGAGGCAGACAGGCTGACGGCATGGAGAGGTCAAGAGTTCCGGCTTGGCTCCTTCTGGTACAGGTAGTCCTCGACATACAACAGTTCGCTTAGTGACCATTCAAAGTTACATCAGAATGTATGAAATTATTTAAATATCTTTTAAGTCTTCCTGCCAATATTGGAGCCAAAATTTTATAATCTGCATTTAGCAGGGAAATAGGCCTATAATTTTTGATTTGCTGTGGGTCATAAAGGACTTATGAACCGTTTTTCACACTTATGACCGTTGCAGCATCCCCCATGGGTCACGTGATTTACATTTGGCTGCTGGGCAACTGACTCACACTTATGACGGTTGCAGTGTCCCGAGGTCATTGCGACCTTCTTACAAGCAAAGTCCACGGAGAAGCCAGGCTCACTTAACAACCGTATCGCTAACTGAACAACCGGAGGGGTTCGCTTAACGAATGTGGCGAGAAAAGCCGTCAAATGGGGCGAAACTCACTTCTCACTTAGCAACATAAATCTCGGGCTGAATTGTGGTCGTAAATTGAGGGCCACCTGTATTATTCGCTGCTGAATAATTTTTGAATGGATTAAGGCAGGGGGTCTCCAAACTTGGGAACTTTAAGACTTGTGGACTTCAACACCCAGAATTCCCGAGGCAGCTAGCTGGGGAATTCTGGGAGTTGAAGTCCACAAGTCTTAAAGTTGCTAAATTTGGAGAACCTGGCATAGGGAGCCAGGAGAAGATAGGGGATCCTCCCCCCCAATTGAAAATCCCCTATGGCCGTGATGGAGAACCTATGGCACGCGTGCCACAAGTGGCACGGGTAGCCATATCAGTGGGCACGTGAGCTCAGCTCCGTTTTCGGGCCTTCTGGGCCCACCAGAAGTAGGGAAACAGGTTGTTTCCTGCCTCCGGAGAACCTCGGGGGTGGGGGGTGGGGAAGGCCCATTTTTTGCTCTCCCCAGCCTCCAGAGCCTTTCTAGGAGTCTGGGGAGGACGAAAACGGCCTTCTCCAACTCCCCTGGAGGCCTCCGGTGGGGTGGGAAAGGCCGTTTTCACTCTCCCCATACTCCTAGAAAGGCTCTGGAGAGCAAAAAACGGGCCTACTGTGCCATTGCGTGCCAAGAGCGGGGGGAGCGCGGGGGGGGGTTTCACGCATGTGCGGGGGCAGGGCACATAGAATTATGGGTGTGGGCACGCACACAACCCCCCCCCCGCTCCTGGCACGCGATGGCCTCTGGGGCAGGAGAGTCCCTTTGTTAATTGAGAATCTGTTTTCCGTTTCTCTCTTAATCCTACTTTATAATAAAAGCTGCTTCTGGATTGGGGAGAAACGGCGGTGATCGATCGACCACAAATTCAGCCTCATGTTTATGTCGTTAAGTGAGATGTTTGTAAAGTGAATTTTGCCCCATTTTATGACCTTTCTTGCCACCGTTGTTAAGTGAATCACTGCAGTTGATAAGTTAGGAACACGGTTGTTAAGTGAATCTGGCTTCCCCATGGACTTTGCTTGTCAGAAGGTCTCAAAAGGGCTGCAACGGTCATAAGTATGAACCAGTGGCCAAGCATCTGAATTTTGATCGCACGATCATGGGGATGCTGCAACGGTTATAAGTGTGAAAAAGGGTGGTGAGTCCCTTTTTTCAGTGCCGTTGTAACTTTGAATGGTCACTAAATGAACTGTTGTAAGTCGCGGCCTACTTGGACAAAATAAATACAGGAAGTTCTCAATTTATGGCCATTATGGAGCCTGCCCATTATGGTTGAAAGTCATAACTGTCGCAAAGTGGGGCATCATGTGACCAGACCCAATTTTATGACTTTTCTTTGTAGTCGTCATTAAGTGAATGCCAAGGTTATTAAGTAAACGCCGAGGTCGTTAAGTGAACCGATTGTTTTCTATGGAGTGTTTTTCTCGAAGCGAATGCTAGTTTTCAGCAAAAATGGAAATTATGGTCATGTGACTACAGCAAATCAGTGTAAATGTGGTTTGTTTGCTGAGTGGCTGAAATGCAGTCATGTGACCACTGGGGAGGGCAGCCATTGGTTGTAGCATTTGGGCGGACCGTCATAAGTTTGAACAGCCGCTAAGCGTTCTAAGGTCGCTAAGCAACTGTACACGTAGTCCTCGACTTACAACAGTTCATTTAGTGAACTTTCGAAGTTGCAAAAGCACTGAAAAATTGTGACTTATGGCCATTTTTCACAGTTATGACCTTTGCAGCATCTCCGTGGACATGGGATCAAAATTCAGATGCTTGGCCACTGCTTCATGTCATGACCACTGCCTGTCCTGGCTCTTTTCAAATGGACTACACTGCCTATCTTCCCCTGCCTGGTCACCAGAAGCCGGGGAAGATGCATTTTTTTGCTCCAGCTCATCCTTTGGAGAAAATCCTTCCCTGCTTGGCTCAAATTCAGGTCGAGCCCTTTAAATAATAAAGACAACATTAGTATTAGTTAGAAGACCAATTATTAATTTTATAGCTTTTTCCTACCGCGAAGGAGAACTGAAAATCCCTGGGAGAATTTGCAGGCTGGACGGGGAGCTTTTATTGCCACTCTGATCCCGACTGCCTTTTTTAATTGCTTTTAAACATTTTATGTTCCTCATCTTGGTAGGGGTCCCCAGCGGTTGGTCTGGCTGAAAAAGCTTGTTTAATCTGGAGACAGACCAAAAAAAAAAAAAAAAGGCAGCGTAAAACTGATTCATCCTTTTCTAGCTTTCTAGCTGGACTACGGATGCCATCATTCCCAGCCGGGATGAGCAAAGTAGAGCTCTGCAGGTAGCGACCGAGAAGGGGTGAGTTAAGAAAAAAAGTGAAAAAGCAACTATTTCAAATTCAGTTAACTGCTTTCACCCAACATGCTGATCTTAATTACTTTTTTATTTTCTGAATCAATTCGAACCGGCCCAGTTAGTGGTCTGATATATTGAGCTCAGCTAGGAAATGTTTTTGATAAGATTAACCGGGAACCTAATTAAACAGTCATACTTCAGGAAATGACACCAGAGATCATCTAGCCCAACCCCTAATCCAAAATTTCTCAACCTGGATTAACTTCAAGATGGGTTGGACTTCAAACTTCCAGCTTGGGGAACTCTGGGAGTTGAAGTCCACCCATCCAGACGTTGCCCAGGTTGAGAAACACTGAACAGGTAGTCCTCGACTTATGACCATTCACTTAATTTAGTGAATGGTTAAAGTGAATTCAAAGTTACAATGGATCTGAAAAAAGTGACTTAGGATCTTTTTTCACACTTATGACCATTGCAGCATCCCCATGATCACATGATCAAAACTCAAGACACTTGGCAAATGGTTCATATTTATGACGGATGCAGCATCCTGGGGTCATGTGATCTTTTGTGACCTGACAAGCAAAGTGAACTGGGAAGCCAGATTCACTTAACAACTATGGGACTAACTTAACGGCCTTAACAACTGTGGTGAGAAAGATTGTGAAATTGGGGGGGGGAACTCACTTCTCGCTTAGCAACCGGAGTTTGGGGCTCAACTGTGGCCATAAGTCAAGGACTAGCTAGGGTGGGTCAAATTTTTCAACTTTCACTTTCCAAACATTAGTACAGGGGTGCTCAAAAATTGTGACATGCCTTGGGGATTGTAAAGATATTTTGGTTACTTTAATACAACTGAGATTTGCATTTTGTTAGTTTCGTGGTATACCAGAATAACAGAGTTGGACCTTGGAGATCATCTAGTCCAACCCCCCCAGCTCAAAAAGGAGAGCCTATACCATTTGTGACAGATGGCAGTCCAGTTTCTTCTTGAAAGCCTCCAGGGATGAAGGTCCCACAACTTCCGAAGGCAACTTCTGTTCCATGGGTTGATTGCTCTCACTGCCAGAAAATTCCTCATTTTTAGGTTGAATCTCTCCTTGATCAGTTCCCATCCATTATTCCTTGTCTGGCTTTCGGGTGCTTTGGAAAATAGCTTGACCCACTTCCTCTCTGAGGCAGGCCCTCCAATATTGGAAGATGCTATCCTGTCTCCCCTGGTCCTTCTCTTCACTAGACCAGCCATGTCTTCTGTCCATCCATGGTTCAATTCAGGTGTCTTTCTTTCTTTCTTTCTTTCTTTCTTTCTTTCTTTCTTTCTTTCTTTCTTTCTTTCTTTCTTTTTCTTTCTTTCTTTTTCTCTTTTTCTTTCCTTCCTTCCTTCCTTCCTCCCTTCCCTCCCTTCCGCTACCCTCCCTCCCTTCTTCCTTCCTTCCTTCCTTTTGCTTTGGAAAATAGCTTGACTCCCTCCTCTCTGGGGCAGCCCCTCAAATATTGGAAGACTGCTCTCATGTCCCCCCTGGTCCTTCTCTTCACTAGATTAGCCATGTCTTCTGTCCATCCATGGTTCACTCAGGTATCTTTCTTTCTTAATTTCTCTTTTCTTTCTTTCTTTCTTTCTTTCTTTCTTTCTTTCTTTCTTTCTTTCTTTCTTTCTTTCTTTTTCTTCTTTCTTTCTTTCTTTCTTTCTTTCTTTCTTCCTTCCTTCCTTCCTTTCTCTCTCGCTCTCGCTTTCTTTCTTTCTTTTCTTTCTTTCTTCCTTCCTTCCATCCTTCCAAGGTCGGTAAAATGAGGACCCAGATTGTTGGGGGCAAGAGGCTGACTCTGTCAACCGCTTAGAGAGAGCTGTAATAGCACTGTGAAGCAGTATATAAGTCTAAGTGCTATTTCTTTTCCTTCCTTCCTTCCTTCCTTCCTTCCTTCCTTCCTTCCTTCCTTCCTTCCTTTGGAAAATAGCTTGACCCCCTCCTCTCTGTGGCAGCCCCTCAAATATTGGAAGATGCTATCATGCCCCACCCCTTGGTCCTTCTCTTCCCTATAGACTAGCCATGACCAATTCCTGCAACCATTCTTCGTACTTCTTTTTTTAATGCAGAAGGCCTATAGAAAAAGCCACTTTTTTCTCAGTGCGGTTGTAACTTCGAACAGTCACTAAAAAACGAAGGGTTCTAAGTCGAGGACTACCTGTAAGAGGGGTGGGGGGCAGTGGTGAAATCCAAATATTTTTACTACTGGTTCTGTGGGCATGGCTTGGTGGGCATGGTGTGGCTTGGTGGCCGTGGCAGGGGGAAGGATATTGCAAAATTCCCATTCCCACCCCACTCCAGGGGGAAGGATTCTGCAAAATCCCCATTCCCTCCCTACTCCAGGGAGAAGGATTCTGCAAAAATCCCCATTCCCACCCCACTCCAGGGGGAAGGATTCTGCAAAATCCCCATTCCCTCCCCACTCCAGGGAGAAGGATTCTGCAAAATCCCCATTCCCTCCCCCCCTCCAGAGGGAAGGATATTGCAAAATCTCCATTCCCACCCCACTCCAGGGGGAAGGATATTGCAAAATCCCCATTCCCACCCCACTCCAGGGGAAGGATTCTGCAAAAATCCCCATTCCCTCTCCACTCCAGGGGGAAGGATATTGCAAAAATCCCCATTCCCTCCCCACTCCAGGGGGAAGGATATTGCAAAATCCCCATTCCCACCCCACTCCAGGAGGAAGGATTCTGCAAAAATCCCCATTCCCTCTCCACTCCAGGGGGAAGGATATTGCAAAAATCCCCATTCCCTCCCCACTCCAGGGGGAAGGATATTGCAAAATCCCCATTCCCACCCCACTCCAGGAGGAAGGATTCTGCAAAAATCCCCATTCCCTCCCCACTCCAGGGGGAAGGATATTGCAAAATCTCCATTCCCACCCCACTCTGGAGCCAGCCAGAGGTGGCATTTGCCGGTTTGTTTGTTTGTTTGTTGTTGTTATTATTATTATTATTATTATTATTTAATCTTTAGTGAGATTCACAGCCTTTGAGGCTGGTTAATAGCTCAGCAGCTCGAGTCCTAACCAAGGACCTAGGAACTGTTAAGGAATCGTCGGAGGATGTAAACTGTTCCGAGTAAGGTGGTTTTTTGTAGAGTCAAAATGTTCAAGTCCGGCAAATTTAGAATTTCTAAATAGCGGGGTAGCCCTTTGGGTATTGCTCCAAGGGCTCCAATTACAATCGGTTATTATTATTATTATTATTATTATTATTATTATTATTATTACTACTACTACTACTACTACTACTACTACTACTACTACTACTACTACTACTACATTTTTATACCGACCCCTCCCGAAGGACTCGGGGCGGTGAACAGCCAAAATAAAAAAAATAAAAAAACATACAATATACACATTAAAATACTATAAAAACGAAATTAAATGTATCTTTGGCTTCCCCCCCATTGAAAACCCCTTACCCATCAAATTCCCCAACTAAAAGATTTTGAACCCAGCCCGGCTTGCTGAAATAAAAAAGTTCTCCCAACTGCTCAAAATTTCCACTACCGGTTCACCAGAACCTGCTGGATTTCACCCCTGGCGGTGGTGGTGTTGTGGGGGGAAACCCCATTGTTGCCTACACCCAACTCTTCCTTGCGCTTCGCTTCCTGGCTCACAGTCCAGCAGCCCAACCCAGCCAGCCTGCCGTGGGAACGCGCCCACTTTTCGCAACTTCGCTTCTTCCACCGGAGTCGTCTGAACGGAGCGGGGTTTCCAGGCAGAGCTCAAACCCGGCCGGTGCTTCGCTCTTTTTTTTGCCTCCAGCCGGACAAGCGCTCGGGGTTGAGCCGGGACAAGGAGGCGGGGATCGGGGCTGGCCGAGGGCGGTGCGTCCGGGGAAAGGCTGGGCTGCGGAGAGGCCGGTTCGCAATCGGAGCGGTCGTTGTGCGCGCAACCAGCAGCAGCAGCAGCACCGGCGGAGGGGATCATGCCCGGCCGTCGGAGCGGCGGCGGCGGCGGCCTGTCGGAGCGGAGCCCGTTGCTGGCTTACCGGCTTTGCAGCAGCTCGTCGCTGGAGCCGGACGAAGCGGCCCCGACGTCCCGCAAGCTCTCCACTTTCCTGGGCGTCGTGGTGCCCACTTTGCTCTCCATGTTCAGCGTGGTGCTTTTCCTCCGCTTGGGTGAGCCAGCAAGGGAGCCCAGCCCAGGGAGGAAAGCCAAAGTCCCGGGGGGGAGAGAGAGAGAGACCCCAGCCCGCCTCGCCCCCCACCACCGCTCCACTCCACCCCGGGCAGCGGGAGCCCAGCCTGGAAAGGCAGCCAGAATTGCGCGCTTGGGAACTCCTGGAAGCCCCGGGGATGGTTTTCCTTTTTGGTTTTTCTTTTTAGGCGATGCTTGGGGCTGGGCACCGACCGAGGCAGGGCGGGACGGGTTGCGCTGGTTGAAGCGGGTCGTGGGAATGATGCATGTTGGTTATCCTGGGTCTGGGTTTGTGTGTTGGGGATGGGGGGGGGAGAGAGAAATCGGCGTGTTGTATGTGAATGGAGCCTGGTTCTCTTTTGGAAGGAAAGTTCAGCCTTTCTGGTGAATTCAGCAGCCTGGGAAATAAAGTTTAAACGTGTGGTATGAATGAGGCTTGGTTATCCTGGAAGGAAAGTGAAACATGTTGTGTGAATGCGGCCTGGTTCTCTTTGGGAAGGAAAGTTCAGCCTTTCTTGTGAATTCAGCCTGGGAAATAAAGTTAAATTGTGCCTGTGAAAGTAAAAAGCGTGTCCTGTAAATACAGCTGGGTTAGGCTGGAAAAACAATTCAGCGTGTTGGTTATCCTGGAAGGAACGTTGTATTCGTGTGAACACAGTTTGGTGATCCTGGGCGGCAAAAGTTAAGCGCTTTGTGTGAATGAGGCTTGGTTGTCCTGGAAGGAAAGTTAAATATGTCGTGTGAATGCGGCCTGGTTTCGCCTGGAAGGAACGTTGTATTCGTGTGAACACAGTTTGGTGATCCTGAGGGGCAAAAGTTAAGCGCTTTGTGTGAATGAAGCCTGGTTGTCCTGGAAGGAAAGTTAAACATGTTGTGTGAATGTGGCCTGGTTCTCTTTGGGAAGGAAAGTTCAGCCTTTCTTGTGAATTCAGCCTGGGAAATAAAGTTAAATTGTGCCTGTGAAAGTAAAAAGCGTGTCCTGTAAATACAGCTGGGTTAGGCTGGAAAAACAATTCAGCGTGTTGGTTATCCTGGAAGGAACGTTGTATTCGTGTGAACACAGTTTGGTGATCCTGGGCGGCAAAAGTTAAGCGCTTTGTGTGAATGAGGCTTGGTTGTCCTGGAAGGAAAGTTAAATATGTTGTGTGAATGTGGCCTGGTTCTCTTTTGGAAGGAAAGTTCAGCCTTTCTTGTGAATTCAGCCAGGAAATAAAGTTAAATTGTGTCTGTGAAAGTAAAAAGCGTGTCCTGTAAATACAGCTGGGTTAGGCTGGAAAAACAATTCAGCGTGTTGTGTGAATGAGGCCTGGTTATCCTGGAAGGAAAGTTGTATTCGTGTGAACACAGCTTGGTGATCCTGGGCGGCAAAAGTTAAGCGCTTTGTGTGAATGAGGCCTGGTTGTCCTGGAAGGAAAGTCAAACATGTTGTGTGAATGCGGCCTGGTTATCTTTTGGAAGGAAAGTTCAGCCTTTCTTGTGAATTCAGCCTGGAAATAAAGTTAAATTGTGTCTGTGAATGCAGCCTGGTTCTCCTGGAAGGAAAGTTGAGCTATTTGTGTGAATGAAGTTTGGTTATGCAGGAAAAAAAAATAACCCAGTGGGTCATCTGAATGTGGCCTGGTTATCCTGGAAGGAAAGTTAAGTGTTTCCTGTGAATTCAGCTTGGTTATGCTGGAAAAATAACCCAATCGTGTGAATGCAGCCTGGTTATCCTGGGGGCAAAAGTTAAGCTTTGGTGTGGCTTGGTTATCCTGGGGAGGGGGGCGGGGGGGGAGAGGAGTTAAGCGTGCTGTGGGAATGCACCCTCACTGGTTATCCTGGAAGGAAAATTAAGCTTTGGTGTGACTTGGTTATCCTGGGGAGGGGGGAGTTAAGTGTACTGTGGGAATGCGGCTTGGTTATCTTGGAAGGACAGTTCAGTGATCTGTGTGAATGCAGTTTGGTGATGCTGGAAAAAATAATTCAGTGGGTCGTGTGAATGCGGCCTGGTTATCCTGGGGAGGTTGGGGGGGGTAGAAGTAACCGTAATTGTGCTGTGGGAATGCACCCTCACTGGTTCTCCTGGAAGGAAAGTTAAGCGTTTCGTGTGAATGCCACCCGGTTATCTTGGAAGGAAAGTTAAACATGTTGTGTGAATGCAGCCTGGTTATCCTGGAAAAAGAGTTAAGCACTTTGTGTGAGTGCAGACTGGTTATCTTGGAAGGAAAGTTAAGCTGTCATGTGAATACAGCTTGGTTATCCTGGAGTGGGGGGAAAAAAAAAATCAGCGTGTCATGTGAATGCAGCCTGATTTTCCTGGAAGGAAAGTTAGGTGGGTTGTGTGAATGGAGCCCAGTTTCTTTGCAAAGAAAGAGGAAGTTCTGGGATGCGATAAAAGAGTTGGTGATTCAGATATTCACCCTTTGGCCTTTGCTAAGTGGTTTTCAGATAAACCGAGAATGAACTTTCTGACATTGGCCATCTAGGTAGCCACATCATCCTGGTTTGTTGGACAGGGTGGTTTTAAAGAATATCAAAGTAAGTCGGTAAAGAGGTGGAGTTATAAATGCCGGCTGGGGAATTCTGGGAGTTGAAGTCCACAGGTCTTCAAGTGGCCAGGATTGGAAAAAAAAACATTATCCTAAAGGCCTTGGAGTCTAGGATTAAAGCAACACCCAAATCCTGGCTAATAAATAAAAATCCTAGGCCTTTGGAAAAGCGGCTAACCTTGCCAAGATTGTCAGCTGATCTTCCGATTTCAGCTTGAGAGGGTTAAGGGAATTATTAATAATAAATTAATTATTTATTTTTATTTTATTTTTTATTTTTATTTTATTTTTATTTATTTTTATATGCTGCCCTTCTCCGGAGACTCAGGGCGGCTTACAATGCGTTAATCAATAGCCTTCATACTTTTGTATATTTTATACAAAGTCAGTTTATTGCCCCCACAAACCGGGTCCTCATTTTACCCACCTTAGAAAGGATGGAAGGCTGAGTCGACCTTGAGCCTGGTGAGAATTGAACTCGCAGTAATTGCAGGCAGCTGGATGTTAAATGCTGCCTTAGTAGGAGGCATTAGCCTCCTACGCCACTCAGGCTTCTAGCCAGTTTACAGCAAAATTTTATTTTCCAAGCATTTTCCCTGCCTTTGGCAAACAGATAAGTCAGAGAGAAAGTTAAAGGATAAACCCCGATCCCTGAGAAGCTAGATTTCCAAAAATGGACGACGTTTGTTCGGGAAGCCAGTGGATAGGATTGCTCCAAGGTACAATTTTCCCATTTTCAGGATATAAGTCAGACAGTGGCGTATTGAGAATTGAGTAATATTTTACCTTCAGGGCACCGTGTCTCACACTGACTTATAATTAACTCGGGTTATTAACATAATCACTTCGTTCTTGAAATGGCATGACTGAATAGCTACATAATTTTAAGCCAGCCAGGGGTTGGACTAAATCAGGGGTCAGCAACCTGCGGCTCCGGAGCCGCATGTGGCTCTTTGGGCCCTCTGCTGTGGCTCCCTGTCAGGTGATCCCAACACTGGCTGGCCCCATCCCTCGCCCTCCCCTCCCAGTCACTCCTCGCCTGGCCTGAGAAGATAAGGGCGATGGCCGGGGATGGAGAAGTGACCAGGGCAGAGACAGAGAGATACAGAGAGAGAGCAGGAGAGAGAGAGATATAGAGAGATACAGAGACAGAGCGGGAGAGAGAGACATAGAGAGATACAGAGAGAGCGGGAGAGAGAGAGACATAGAAAGATACAGAGAGAGCGGGAGAGAGAGAGACATAGAGAGATACAGAGAGCAGGAGAGAGAGAGACATAGAGAGATACAGAGAGAGCGGGAGAGAGAGAGACATAGAGAGATACAGAGAGAGCAGGAGAGAGAGAGACAGAGAGATACAGAGAGAGCGGGAGAGAGAGAGACAGAGAGATACAGAGAGCGCGGGAGAGAGAGACATAGATACAGAGAGAGAGCAGGAGAGAGAGAGACATAGAGAGATACAGAGAGAGCGGGAGAGAGAGAGACATAGAGAGATACAGAGAGAGCGGGAGAGAGAGAGACATAGAGAGATACAGAGAGCGGGAGAGAGAGAGAGACATAGAGAGATACAGAGAGAGCGGGAGAGAGAGAGACATAGAGAGATACAGAGAGAGCGGGAGAGAGAGAGACAGAAAGATACAGAGAGAGCGGGAGAGAGAGACATAGAGAGATACAGAGAGAGCGGGAGAGAGAGACATAGATACAGAGAGAGAGCGGGAGAGAGAGACATAGAGAGATACAGAGAGCGGGAGAGAGAGAGACATAGATACAGAGAGAGCGGGAGAGAGAGAGACATAGAGAGAGCGGGAGAGAGAGAGACAGAGAGAGAGACAGAAAGAGCGGGGGAGAGAGAGACATAGAAAGATACAGAGGGAGAGGGAGGGGAGAGAGAGAGATGTCAAGAGGATTTTGTGGTTCCCGGTGTTTTTTAACAACTGGTTCAGGGGTGGGTTCTAAATTTTTTTACTACCGGTTCTGTGGGCGTGGCTTATTTTGTGGGTGTGGCTTGGAGGTCATGTGACTAGGTGGGCGTGGCTAGCTGGTCAGAGTCATTTCTGGAAGGTCCTTGCACTTACGACCAATCCTGGCACTTACGACCCGACTCATTTGTTTGCTTTTAACACTGATCAGCTGTAGGACGGCCCTTTGAAGCCCCGCGGCAAGAGTTTAAACAGGTTTTTTCCCTCTAGTCATCAGCTGGGACTCAGGAGGCAGCAATAGATTGGGGGTGGGACCAAATAAAAGGTAAGACTAACGTGGGGGGGTGGGGGTGGGAGGGCAGGGGGGAAGAACCGGTTCGGTGATGTCATATCGTCACTGCTACCGGCTTGGCCAAACCGGACCGAACCGGGAGGAACCCACCACTGAACTGGTTGTCTACCCTAATGACCGGCTGGGTAGGCATGGCTGGGGTGTGTGTCATGTGACCTGTGGAAGTGAGTGACATTGAGTTGGCCACGCCCACCCAGGTTTTGTGGTTCCCGGTGTTTTCTTTTCTGCGGGAAACAGGTCCAAATGGCTCTTTGATTATTTAAGGTTTCAGATCCCTGGACTTAATACATACGATACCAGATCTCCGTGCTTTTCGCCGTGCCCTCAAAACTTTTCTATTTCATCAAGCTGGGCTGGCGTAAACCCCCCCCCTTAGATATTTTTAATTGTAATGGATTTTAGTCGGGAGGTTTTAAATTTTGGGCCAAAATTTGTTTAATTCTTTTAAAATTTTAAATTTTGTATTGGGATGTTTTTTATTCTAGGCTGTGCACCACCCTGAGTCCAGCAGAAGGGCGGTATAAAAATTTAATAAAATAAATAAATAAATAATAAATAAATAAAATAAATGATCTACAAGATCCCTTCTATTTGGGGATCTATTTACCCCCAGAGATACGAGTGATCTCCGACCTCCGGACTTTTCGTCGGGCCCTAAAAACTTATTTTTTTCAGTTAGCCGGTCTGTCCTGATTTTATGGTTGGTTTTAAAATTTGATACGGATTTTTAAATTGATAAGTTTTAAATTACGGGCCAAATTTATTTAATTATTTTAAATCTATTTTTAACTTTATGTATAAATGTTTTTTATCTTGGCTGTTCACCGCCCTGAGTCCGAAAGGAGAAGGGCAGTATAGAAGTTTGAATGAATGAATGAATGAATGAATGAATGAATGAATGAATGAATGAATAAATAATAAATAAATAATTAAATAAATAAATAATCTTTTGTGAATATTAAAGGGCCTTTAAATCAGCCGGCCCTTGCCCCAAATACAAATACTCTTATTCTTTCAACTAGCTTGGGGTTTCATTCACACAACATGTTTAACCTGGCTACTGAATTAACCCATATTCTACAATGCCTCAATGCTTAACAAAGTAATTAAGTGAGGGTCATTATTCCACTACATCGCAAAACAACAACAATAACAACAACCCCAAAACCCGTCTGTCAGATCGACATTAGGATATTGTACAGGTAGTCCTCGATTTACACCAGTTCATTTAGTGACCGAAGTTACAACAGCATCGAAAAAAATGACCTATGACCTTTTTTTCCCACACTTAACGACCGTAGCGGGCATCTCCGTGGTCACTTGATCAAAATTCGGACAATTGTATTTATGTATTTATGACGGTTGCAATGTCCCCTTTTGCGACCTTCGGATAAGCAAACTCAATTGGGGAAGCCAGATTCACTTAATAACCGTGTTACTAAATTAACAAGTTGCTGTGATTCACTCATTTAACAGCTGCCTGGCTTAGCAAACTGAAATTTTGAGCTGAATTGTGGCTGTAAGTTGTGAGCTACCTGTGATCGGTCACACAACAACAACCCTGTGAGGTGGGCAGGACAGAGGGGGGGGGGGTGTCTGGCCCCAGGTTACTTTAGGCTTCAGTACCTAAAGGAGGATGAACTCAGGTCCTTGATTTACAACCATTTGAAGTTACAATAGCGCTGAAAACAACCCAACTCTTGCTTAGCAACAGAAAATCTGGTCTCAAATGTGGTCGTACATCGAGGACTATTTGTACATCCTAAGTCTTAGAGATCCAGTTTGGTCCAATGGTTAAGACACAAGGCTAAAAAGCAAGAGATCATGAGTTCAAGATCCACTTTAGGCACGAGTCCCAGCTGGGTGACTTTGGGCCAATCACCAGGAGACGGTGAGTTCTAGTTCTGCCTTAGGTATGAAATCCGGTAGGGTGACTTTGGACCAATCCCTTTCTCTCAGAGCAGGGCGCACCTCACAGGATTGTTGTTGTGGGGAAAATAGGAGGAAGGTGCGTTGGATATGTTCACCACCTTGGCTTATTTGTAAAAATAACGAAGGTGGGATATAAGTAGATAAAATAAATGAAATAAAAAATAAAATCACCCCATGGAACAAAAATTATTTCATGGTAACAATAAGCAAATAAATAAAATAAAGAAATAAAATCTCCCCATGGAACAAAATTGTTTAATGGAAAATGAACGAACGAACGAACGAATGAATGGATAGATGGATGGATGGATAGATAGATAAATAGAATGATAGATAGATAGATAGATAGATAGATAGATAGATAGATAGAAGTAGGAGTGTGGGAAGTAGGAGAAGGAAGCTCTAGACTCTATTCTTTGGAATGGAATTTTTTTTTCATTGGTGTTGATTAGAAGGTCAGCTTGCAGCTTGGCTCACTTGCTTGAGCTCTCTGATGTAATTTGCTCAGCCAATATTATCTTTTCTTCTTCTTCTTCTTCTTTTCAGTCTTTGCTGATTAATGTGTATTGTTTGCACACGGCACACGACATGATAGGCTAAGGATTTAGGAATTTTGGCTTTTTCTCTGTCGAATTCTCTGCGTTTTTTTTCACTTTTTGTCAAAGTTTTTTTGTGGGGGTGGATTTGGCCGTGTTTGCTCTGGGATTGCTTTCTGTTCCTTCTTTTCGCGGTTTCAAGAGGCTCTAGGTTCTCCTTTTCTGAATGCAGCGTCAGCCTCACACAACCTCTCCAAAGGATTTGCTGAAAGTTAATTCAACTTGATGCTAAGATCGGAATTTTGCATTCTTAGCTGTTCCGTTTTCATTGGAAAAACCTCAAGTTTCTCTAACTTTTGCGAAAAGAGCACAGAATAGCCAGGGAAATATCAAAAGCAGAATTGTTTTCAGAGGCTTTCCCCTTGTTTTCTTCCCCTCTCAGAAATAAAATTTATTATTTGAAATAAATGCAGGTAGTCCTCCACTTACGACAGTTCGTTTAGTGACCGAAGTTACGACGGCACGGGAAAAAAAATGTGTTTCAGACTTAGGACCTTTGCAGCATCCTCAGGATCAAAACTCAGACGTTTGACAACGGGTTCATATTTACGACGGTCCTAAATGGGGCAAAATCCACTGAACAAACAGCAACAAACATTTGGGGCTAAATTGTAGTCGTAAATCGAGGATTACCTGTAATACAGGTTGGCTGTAACACATACCAATTAGAGAATTTCAGGTTTCTTTATTTCAAATCTGATCTATAAAGCTAAGCAGAGTGCTCAGCTTTTTCTTCCCTCTGAAGTCTCATTCTAGTCCTTTGATTCTTTAATTCATATATTTACAGGGGTTTTCTACAAAATTGCATTTGCTTGCGCCACCTTCTGAGTGTTGTTTTGTGGTTCCGGGTTAATCTATAACTCCTATGATTGCTTAATTTTGTTTTTTTTTTAAGATTGGCAAAGTATTACTGCTGGCTGTGATTTCCAGCAGATGAAAAACCATAAATTAGGAACAAAGTTGATGTTAATGATGTAAATGATTTAGTCACGCTGTTCATTGCACAACTAGTTTTTATTTTCCGTTACACTTTCTGTTTCATTTGAAATGTGATTCTGAGCATCTTTGATGGGAAGAAACTGAATTCAACAAGGTTCTATCTGGGCATTGTGCACAGGTAGTCCCTCAACGTGCAACCTTGTTCATTTAGTGACCGTTCAAAGTTACAGTTTTTTCACACTTACGACCTTTGTAGCAGCCCCCAGGGTCATGTGATCAAAATTCAGACACTTGGCCATTGGTTCATACTTATGACTGTTGCCGTGTCCCAGCAAAGTCAATGGGGAAGCCGGATTCACTTAACAACTGCGTTGCTCACTTATCAACTGCAGTGAGATTCACTTAACAACCGTGGCAAGAAAGGTCGTAAAATGGGGCAAAACTCACTCAGCAACTGTCTCAGTTAAAAACAGATATTTTGGACTCAATTGTGGTCATAAGTTTTTTTTTTGTAAAGTTTTTTTTTATTTTTTAAACACACAAACAAACATACAATACAGCTTTTTCTGAACAGAATATTGGCCCAGTCTTAAATTTGTACAGATTTTTTGTTCATCTTTAACACAATTTTATATGTTCAATTTTTATCATAGTATTTATTCTCTCTAATTTTAAGAAACCAACATTACCCTTCATCTTAACTTCTCATCCTAATATGATTCAATTTTTCTTTTCCCTCCCTAAAATTTGAACCCCTAAATTTAAATTCACACAACATAGTGCAATCCACAATTATTTCTTTAAATTCTCTTTTCATTTTTTTTTTCCATTTTATTTAATTTGTATACCGCCCTACTCCCGAAGGACTCAGGGCGGTGAACAGGCACAGGATAAAACACATAGAATACAAAAATTTAAGAGCAGAAGTAAAATCGAATTAAATCAATTTAGCCCAAGACAAATTTAAAACCCCAGGTTAAGAACAAATTAAAATTTACATTAAAATTTACATTAAAAAGAGAATGGGAAAGGTTAGGCCAGACCAGCCTGGTGAAATAAAAAGGTCTTGAGAGTGTGGCGGAAGGGGCGTAGATCCGGGATCCTCCGTATCTCTGGGGGGAGCTCGTTCCAGATAGTAGGTGCCCCCACAGAGAAGGCTCTCCCCCTGGGGGCCGCCAGCCGACATTGTTTGGCCGATGGCACCCGGAGGAGTCCCTCTCTGAGAGCGTACCGGCCGGTGGGAGGCCATTTGCGGCAGCAGGCAGTCCCGTAAATAACCAGGCTATTGCTTAACGCATTGTAAGCCGCCCTGAGTCTCCGGAGAAGGGCGGCATATAAATCAAATTAAAAAAAAAAAACATCTCTCTCTCTCCCCTCCCTCTCTTCCCCCACTCTCCCTCCCTCCCTTTCTCTCTCCCTCTCTCTCTATTTCTCTATCTCTGCCCTGGCCGCTTCTCCATCCCCCACTGTCGCCCTTACCTTCTCAGGCCAGGTGAGGAGTGACTGGGAGGGGAGGGCGAGGGGCGGGGCCAGCCAGTGTTGGGATCACCTGACAGGGAGCCACAGCAGAGGGCCCAAAGAGCCGCATGCAGCTCTGGAGCCGCAGGTTGCTGACCCCTGACCTAGGAGATGGGTTAATTCAGTGCCTGCCTTAAATATGTTATGTGAAGGCTTACTGTGTGTATCCACAGAAGAAGCAAAGAGAGTGACAGCTGTCAGTCTATTTGTTTTGACTTCCGGGAGGAGAGATGACCTTGGCAAGTTTCTCTCCTCAGTTCAACTCTAGATGTGTCCAAGATTCTTGGTAATGCTCAGTTTGCTTGAAATTGCAGAACTGGGCAGGGCTGTTGAGAAATTTCCTTTTAAACTGATGAAATCATCTGACTGTCAGGGGGATTTGAAGCCACAGACTTCTGGAGCAGGGCAGATTGGGGAGCCGTGGATGAGGGATTATGGAGTCGGCCCCCTCTGTTAGTTAGCAAAAAGTACACGGGTAAGATGGAAGGTGCCATTTCGCCCCTAAAATAATAGCTGTTAATTAGAAAGGGGAGAGAAAACTGGCTGCGTTCACACCAGTGCAGTCTGTTTGTCTGTATGCCGGGCTAAGAGAGTCGTATCAACCTGGCCATAGACTTGGAGGACATCCTCAAGATTATCTAGATCAGTTTTTTTCAAACGTGGCCCCTTTAAGATGTGAGGACTTCAACTCCCAGAATCCCTCAGCCAACATAGCTGGCTGGGGAATTCTGGGAGTGGAAGTCCACCCATCTTAAAGGGGCCAGGTTTGACTGGGGAATTCTGGGAGTTGAAGTCCACCCATCTTAAAGGGGTCAGATTGGCTGGGGAATTCTGGGAGTTGAAGTCCACCCGTTTTAAAGGGGCCAGATTGGCTGGGGAATTCTGGGAGTTGAAGTCCGCCATCTTAAAGGGGCCAGGTTTGGCTGAGGAATTCTGGGAGTGGAAGTCCACCCATCTTAAAGGGGCCAGATTGGCTGCGGAATTCTGGGAGTTGAAGTCCGCCATCTTAAAGGGGCCAGGTTGGCTGAGGAATTTTGGGAGTTGAAGTTCAGCCATCTTAAAGGGGTCAGGTTGTCTGGGGAATTCTGAGAGTGGAAGTCCACCCATCTTAAAGGGGCCAGGTTTGACTGGGGAATTCTGGGAGTGGAAGTCCACCCATCTTAAAGGGGTCAGATTGGCTGGGGAATTCTGGGAGTGGAAGTCCACCCATCTTAAAGGGGTCAGATTGGCTGGGGAATTCTGGGAGTTGAAGTCCACCCGTTTTAAAGGGGCCAGGTTGGCTGAGGAATTTGGGAGTTGAAGTTCACCCATCTTAAAGGGGTCAGGTTGTCTGGGGAATTCTGGGAGTGGAAGTCCACCCATCTTAAAGGGGCCAGGTTTGACTGGGGAATTCTGGGAGTGGAAGTCCACCCATCTTAAAGGGGTCAGATTGGCTGGGGAATTCTGGGAGTTGAAGTCCGCCATCTTAAAGGGGCCAGGTTTGGTTGAGGAATTCTGGGAGTGGAAGTCCACCCATCTTAAAGGGGCCAGGTTTGGCTGAGGAATTCTGGGAGTGGAAGTCCACCCATCTTAAAGGGGTCAGATTGGCTGGGGAATTCTGGGAGTTGAAGTCCGCCATCTTAAAGGGGCCAGGTTTGGTTGAGGAATTCTGGGAGTGGAAGTCCACCCATCTTAAAGGGGCCAGGTTTGGTTGAGGAATTCTGGGAGTGGAAGTCCACCCATCTTAAAGGGGCCAGGTTTGGCTGAGGAATTCTGGGAGTGGAAGTCCACCCATCTTAAAGGGGTCAGATTGGCTGAGGAATTCTGGGAATGGAAGTCCACCCATCTTAAAGGGGCCAGGTTGGCTGAGGAATTTTGGGAGTTGAAGTTCAGCCATCTTAAAGGGGTCAGGTTGGCTGGGGAATTCTGGGAGTTGAAGTCCACCCGTTTTAAAGGGGCCAGGTTGGCTGAGGAATTTGGGAGTTGAAGTTCACCCATCTTAAAGGGGTCAGGTTGTCTGGGGAATTCTGGGAGTGGAAGTCCACCCATCTTAAAGGGGCCAGGTTTGACTGGGGAATTCTGGGAGTGGAAGTCCACCCATCTTAAAGGGGTCAGATTGGCTGGGGAATTCTGGGAGTTGAAGTCCGCCATCTTAAAGGGGCCAGGTTTGGTTGAGGAATTCTGGGAGTGGAAGTCCACCCATCTTAAAGGGGCCAGGTTTGGCTGAGGAATTCTGGGAGTGGAAGTCCACCCATCTTAAAGGGGTCAGATTGGCTGGGGAATTCTGGGAGTTGAAGTCCGCCATCTTAAAGGGGCCAGGTTTGGTTGAGGAATTCTGGGAGTGGAAGTCCACCCATCTTAAAGGGGCCAGGTTTGGTTGAGGAATTCTGGGAGTGGAAGTCCACCCATCTTAAAGGGGCCAGGTTTGGCTGAGGAATTCTGGGAGTGGAAGTCCACCCATCTTAAAGGGGTCAGATTGGCTGAGGAATTCTGGGAATGGAAGTCCACCCATCTTAAAGGGGCCAGGTTGGCTGAGGAATTTTGGGAGTTGAAGTTCAGCCATCTTAAAGGGGTCAGGTTGTCTGGGGAATTCTGGGAGTGGAAGTCCACCCATCTTAAAGGGGCCAGGTTTGACTGGGGAATTCTGGGAGTGGAAGTCCACCCATCTTAAAGGGGTCAGATTGGCTGGGGAATTCTGGGAGTTGAAGTCCGCCATCTTAAAGGGGCCAGGTTTGGCTGAGGAATTCTGGGAGTGGAAGTCCACCCATCTTAAAGGGGCCAGGTTTGGCTGAGGAATTCTGGGAGTTGAAGGCCACCCATCTTAAAGGGGCCAGGTTTGACTGGGGAATTCTGGGAGTGGAAGTCCACCCATTTTAAAGGGGCCAGGTTTGGCTGAGGAATTCTGGGAGTGGAAGTCCACCCATCTTAAAGGGGCCAGATTGGCTGGGGAATTCTGGGAGTTGAAGTCCGCCATCTTAAAGGGGCCAGGTTGGCTGAGGAATTTTGGGAGTTGAAGTTCAGCCATCTTAAAGGGGTCAGGTTGTCTGGGGAATTCTGAGAGTGGAAGTCCACCCATCTTAAAGGGGCCAGGTTTGACTGGGGAATTCTGGGAGTGGAAGTCCACCCATCTTAAAGGGGTCAGATTGGCTGGGGAATTCTGGGAGTGGAAGTCCGCCATCTTAAAGGGGCCAGGTTTGGCTGAGGAATTCTGGGAGTGGAAGTCCACCCATCTTAAAGGGGCCAGGTTTGGCTGAGGAATTCTGGGAGTTGAAGGCCACCCATCTTAAAGGGGCCAGGTTTGACTGGGGAATTCTGGGAGTGGAAGTCCACCCATTTTAAAGGGGCCAGGTTTGGCTGAGGAATTCTGGGAGTGGAAGTCCACCCATCTTAAAGGGGCCAGATTGGCTGGGGAATTCTGGGAGTTGAAGTCCGCCATCTTAAAGGGGCCAGGTTTGACTGAAGAATTCTGGGAGTGAAAGTCCACCCATCTTAAAGGGGCCAGGTTTGACTGGGGAATTCTGGGAGTGGAAGTCCACCCATCTTAAAGGGGCCAGGTTTGACTGGGGAATTCTGGGAGTGGAAGCCCACCCATCTTAAAGGGGCCAGGTTTGACTGGGGAATTCTGGGAGTGGAAGTCCGCCATCTTAAAGGGGCCAGGTTTGACTGGGGAATTCTGGGAGTGGAAGTCCACCCTTCTTAAAGGGGCCAGGTTTGACTGGGGAATTCTGGGAGTGGAAGCCCACCCATCTTAAAGGGGCCAAGTTTGAAATACACTGATATATAGCAACCCCTGAACGGACCAAGTAAGTTCCTTCTATGACACCTCCAGAGGACCAATGATTGTCTGAATCCTTAAAATGAGAGGTCCCCAACCTGTGGGCCGTGGCCCAGTACCGGTCTGTGACCTATTCGCAACTGGGCCGAATGCTGGCTTAAATGTTTCTCAAACCAGAGATCTATTTTGTCCCACATTTCATGTCATCTCATTAGGAAGTTTCCCAGACGATTTTAGCCGAAATCTCTGCTTCTGCTATTTCCTTTTTTTTTTTTTTTCATTTCACTTTCTTGCTTCACACTTCCTGACGTCCAACCCAAAGGCGGAAGTGAAAAGTGATAACAGCATTTCTGTCCCCTTTGTAAACTTTTAAGGAAAGCGGCTCGTGGGCTTCATATCCTTGCCACCCCCCCTTATTTTTACAAAAAATGGGGTGGGGGTCTTGCGACGTATCCACCAACATTTCCTCTTACAGGTAGTCCTCGACTTGCGACCACAATAGAGCCCAGCGTTTATGTTGCTAAGTGAGACGTTTGTGAAGTGAGTTTTGCCCCCTCTTACGATTTTTCTTGCCACATTTCTCGCCGCCGTCGTTAAGTGAGTCACAGGGTGGTTGTTAAGTGAATCTGGCTTCCCCATGGACTTTGCTTGTCAGAAGGTCGCAAAGGGGGATCACTTAACCCTGGGATACTGCAACCGTCATAAATATGAGTCAGTTGCCAAGCATCCTAATGTAAATCGGATGACCCTGGGGGGGTGCTGCGTCAGTCGTAAGTGTGAAAAATGGTCACGTTGCAGGGCTAAACTTTGGTGCCGCCTGTTCAATTTCTCCCTTTCTCATCCTGTACTCCTTTAGCTACCCTTCTGAAAAGACTCACAACCTTTTGTTTACAGGTAGTCCTCGACTTATACAAGAGTTCATTTAGTGACCATTCAAAGTTACAACAGCACTGGAAAAAGTGACTTTTTTTCCACAGTTACGACCTTCGCAGTATCCCTCACGGTCACATGATCAAAATTCAGATGCTTAGTAACCTGGTTCGTATTTATGACCGTTACCCTTTTGCGACCTTCCAATGGGTAAGTCAGATTCACTTAACAGCCAGGTTACTGTCTTATCAACTGCAGTGATTCACTTAAGAACCGAAGCAAGAAAGGTCATAAAACGGGGCAAAACTCCCTTAACAAATGTCTCACTTAACAACATAAAGTCTGGGCTCCATTGGCCAGGCTCCAGTGGCCGTAGGTTGAGGACTACCTCTGTGTGTGTGTGGGTGTGTATTGCGAAAAGAAAAGCATGCAGCTAGCAAAAAGAAATCGGAGTGAGTCATTTTGGATTTTCCCTTCGCTTTCTGGGAATCGCCAATGTTTTCTTTAACCACGAAACCAATCCAAGGTTTTCTTGTTTCTCTGCTGCAAAAGTGGAATTTTTTTTCCCCCTGATTATTAGCTCTGGCCCCGTCTCCTGACCCAGACCAGTCTCTGGTCGTGTGGATGGAAGGGCCTCGATGAGTCTTTCTGCATGAACAGCAGCTGGCTGAAACTTATTGGGCCTTGCAAATTAGGAATTAGGCCTGGTTAATTAGTGGATGGGAGACCACCAAGTGATCCCTGACCTACCTAGGCTAGATTGGGAAGTCAAAACACGTCCCCACGTCAAGTCCAGCTGCATCCAGACAACCATCTTGGGTGACTTTTAGTACAATGTTGTCTCTCACCCTGGCCTAACCTCACAGGGTTGTCGTGAAGCTAAAATAAGAAGTGACCCCCTAACCTTTTTTTTTTTTTTTTTGCTTTAATTTATATGCCGCCCTTCTCCGGAGACTCAGGGAGGCTTACAATGTGCTAAGCAATAGCCTTCATACTTTTGTATATTTATATACAAAGTCAGCTTATTGCCCCCCACAATCTGGGTCCTCATTTCACCTACCTTTGAAAGGATGGAAGGCTGAGTCAACCTTGAGCCTGGCGAGATTCGAACTTGCACTAATTGCAAGCAGCAGATGTTAATCTGTTAATAACAATGCTTTAGTCCACTGTACTACAGGCTCTTAACCGTGTCCCTAGAGAAAGGTAAAATAGAAAAATGAAAAATATCAACAACTGAGCTGGCACAGCTGAGCTGCCAAAAGATTAAACTAAAGCAGGATGTATGCCCAGTTCGAATTTTTCTTTACGCCTGGAACAAAAAGAAACCTTATTTAATTTGACCGGTTAAAAGCTTGAAAGGCAAGAAAAATTCAGAAATTGCCAGCCATAAAAACCAATTTGACTGATCAGATCAACTTCCTTTTCCTGCCATTCCTCATCCAGGCCCTCGGTCTCAATATAAATCTTCAATTTAAAATTCAGCCGATTGATTTCCGATCAATAGTTTCTGTCCTCTCAGCTCTGGAGCTTTAAAGTACTAGTTCTCGAACTTGGCAACTTGAAGAAGTGTGGACTTCAATTCCCAGAATTCTGGTTGGGGAATTCTGGGAATTGAAGTCCACACCTCTTCAAGTTGTCAAGATTGAGAAACACTGGATTAAAGAAACTTGGGCAATTCATAATTTATTCATAAATAAATAATTTATTTTACTAATTCATAATAAGTAATTTATTTTATTTATTTTATTAACTTATTATATTTATGTGCCATCAATGAGAATATATCTGCTGAACAAAACTCCGCATTGGTGACAGGAAAGGCATCCGGCCATTAAACACTCTGCTAGCTCCATTCAGTTGCCCAGACTCCACCCCGCAAGGGACTACGGAGTGGTTAAAAGCAGATGATGCTTATATTTATATGCCATCCATCTGGTCTAGATAATACTTTATATAGGTAGTCTTCGGTTTATGACGTATAATTGAGTTCAAAATCTCTGTTGCTAAGCGAGACGTTTGCTAGGTGAGTTTTGCCCCGTTTTACGACCTTTCTTGCCGCTTGTCGTGAAGCGAATCCTAGCAGTTGTTAAGTTAGTAACACGGTTGTTAAAGTGAATCCGGTCTCCCCGTTGACTTTGCTTGTCAGAAAGTGGATCACAGGACCACAGGGACACTGCAACCGTCATGAATAGGAATCAGTTGCCAGGTGTCTGAATTTTGATCATGTGACCACGGGGAAGGCCACAGCTGGGAAACACGGTCCTTAAGTCACTTTTTTTTTTCCAGCGGTGTTGTAACGTCGAATGGTCACTAAAGGAACCGCTGTAAGTTGTGACGCTAAATGAGGCGGCACTTCGAGCCAGGATGAAACATTGAAGAAATGGTTGAGAATCCCAAAGGTTTTCCTGGACTTTTTTTTTTTTTTGAAGACGTTTCGCTTCTCATCCAAGAAGCTTCTTCAGCTCTGACAGGATGGTGGGGAATGGAAGGATCATCTGTTGTGACCTAGACTTCCTGAGTCATTAAAACACACGAGTAGTCCCAAAAACCTCTTTTATTGCAAAAGCTGTGAATTACGTTCATTCACAGCTGAGTCCCAATTAGTTGCAAAAAGTCCTTTGGGATAATCACCAACCTTTATCTCCCTTAACATGCTGCCAAAGACCTACTTGGCAAAGCCCCACGGAGTCCAGAATCAAACAGAGATGCCGACTGGGAACAGAATTAACAACGTTGCTTTCCTGCAAAGGCTCGCGTGCCTTTGCTCCTCTTTTAAGTCTTATGGGAGGGGCCAATCATCTCCAGGCCTTACTCCCAAGTTGTCCCTTTTGTTTTAACTGTTCTTGCCTTCTGGCAGCTCTGCGCATGTGCGCACTAGGAACAAGCTCCTTGTGTTCCTCCGCCTCTCTGATGTCCGACTCTGGAGGCTCTGGAGTCCGCGCATCACTCCCAGATGGCCCTGGCCCCATCTCTTACGCAGAGCCCTCGTCCGAGCCTTCCCCAGACTCCAGGACTGGCCCACGTTCCTCCCTGGCCTCCTCACTGTCCGACTCTGCTGCCAGCTCTGCAGACTGCTGGCAGACCACAACATCATCCTGTCAGAGCTGAAGAAGCTTCTGGGATGAGAAGCGAAACGTCTTCAAAAAAAAAAAACCAGAACGTCCAGTTGCCTCCTGAAAAAGCATTTTTGGGACAACCATGACCTGGATGACTGAGAATCCCTACAGAAATGGTTGAGAATTTGGAGGGAGGAGATTCCCCCAGTGATGGGGGATACACCTGAGTGGGTGGAGAGATCCTGAAGGGATCCTGATTCACACAGGATAGTCCTGTGTTTGATTCTGGCACATAACCTGGGATGTAGAAGCTTACTGGATAACTTTGGCCCAGCTGCTTGCCTTCAACTAACTCGTCTCATCGGCTGTATTCACACATTAACTTGACCCAGGTCAGGTAAAGAGAGCATTCTACCTTTGGTGTCATGCTGGCACTCTTGGTGTTGTGTTTTCAAAGAATCATTAATCCCGAGAGGAATAATTTGGGAAACTCAGAAATTCTGTTCACACAATATACTTACTGTAATTGGACCAAGACTTGGTGAATGCAGCTGCTTTGCTGGAAATATGGTGTTATTCTTGTGAAGCCTTGTAAGAGGAAAGCTTGACTAGTCTATTTTAGTTAAAAAAAAAAAAACAACCCCAAAAAGCACCTTTTTCCAATTAACACATTTTATTCAAGGACAGAAACTTTCAGTACGCTTGCAGAATCATAGTATCGTATTTTTTGGCTGGCATGTAAGTGTCGACTTTGCTTCTAACACCTTGTGAAAACTGTTGCTCTTTAGTTAATTTATAGTCCCAAGGATTGGAGAAACTCAGAAAAACGCATTAATTCAGTAAAACAGGTTCAGAATATGTGATCTGAATGCAATCACTCTATTGTGCCAAGAATACAGTGGGAATTACCCACCGGTAAGCAGCCCTAGGGGACGCGGTGGCTCAGTGGTTAAGACGCTGAGCTTGTCGATCGAAAGGTCGGCAGTTCAGCGGTTCGAATCCCTAGTGCTGCGTAACGGGGTGAGCTCCTCCGTTCCTTGTCCCAGCTTCTGCCAACCTAGCAGTTCGAAAGCAGGTAAAAAAATGCAAGTAGAAAAAGTAGGGACCACCTTTGGTGGGAAGGGAACAGCGTTCCGTGCGCCTTTGGCGTTGAGTCATGCCGGCCACATGACCACGGAGGCATCTTTGGACAGTGCTGGCTGTTTGGCTTTGAATCGGAGATGAGCACCGCCCCCTAGAGTCAGGAACGACTAGCACATATGTGCGTTTCTAGGCTTTTTTTTTCTGGCAGCCAGCAAGCACTCTGCTGCCCATTGGGGAGACTAATGTGCTTGCTGGCTGCCAAAAAAAAAAGCCTAGAAACTAGTGGATTGTGATTTCACTGAACTAGGGCTGCATAAAAATCTTGGTTTATGTAGTAAGAACCTGGCTAAAGAGAAATACACATAAAGGCCTACGAAAAGAAAAGAAAACATATAAGGCTTATAGATCTGTGATGGCAAACCTATGGCGGGCTTGCCAGAAGTGGCACGCAGTGCCCTCTCTGTGGGCACGCGAGCCGTCACCCCAGTTCAGCTCCGCCACGCATGTGCGTGCACTTGTCGCCGGCCAGCTGGTCTTCGGGTCTCTGACGCAGGTGTGAGGAGCGGGGGGCGTGCACGGGGGTATGCACCAGTGGTGGGTTCCTCCCGGTTCGGTCCGGTTCGGCTGAGCCGGTAGCGGTGACGATATGACGTCACCGAACTGGTTCTCCCCCCCGCCCTCCCCCCCATCCACGTTATTCTTACCTTTTATTTGGCCCCACCCCCAATCTATTGCTGCCTCCTGAGTCCCAGCTGATGACTAGAGGGAAAAAAAACTGTTTAAACTCTTGCCGCGCGGCTTCAAAGGGCCGCCCTACAGCTGATCAGTGTTAAAAGCAAACAAATGAGTCAGGTCGTAAGTGCGAGGACTGGTCGTAAGTGCGAGGACCTTCCAGAAAGGACTCTGACCAGCTAGCCACGCCCACCTAGTCACATGACCTCCAAGCCCCACCCACAAAATAAGCCACGCCCACAGAACCGGTAGTAAAAAAAATTAGAACCCACCCCTGGCATGCACGCATTGCATTTTGGGGGTTTGTGCATCCTTTGGGCACTCGGTCCGGAAAAGGTTAGCCATCACTGATATAAATTCAGAGAAGGTTCAACAGAAGAGGAAAAAGGAGGAGGAGGGAGGAGGAAAAAATATGCTTTTAATTTTCTGATGCCAGTGAAGTTTTCCAAGAGAGCTCTAGAACAGGAGTCTCCAACCTTGGCAAGTTTACGACTTGTGGACTTCAACTCCCAGAATTCCTCAGTCAGCGCTGGCTGAGGAATTCTGGGAGTTGAAGTCCACAAGTCTTAAATTTGCCAAGGTTGGAGAGCCTTGCACTAGAAGGTGTATAAATTAAGAGCTGAGTTCTTTGAATTCTCACAAACAGTCTTGTGCATTTTTTTTTAAATTTGATTTATATGCCGCCCTTCTCCGGAGACTCAGGGCGGTTTACAAGGCATTAAGCAATAGCCTTCATCCTTTTGTATATTTATACAAAGTCAGTTTATTGCCCCCACAAACTGGGTCCTCAATTTACCTACCTTAGAAAGGATGGAAGGCTGAGTCGACCTTGAGCCTGGGGAGATTTGAACTAGCAGTAATTGCAGGCAGCTGAATGATAATAACAGGCTATTAGTCTGCTGCGCCACCAGGCTCTTGGAAGTGTGCCACACTTGGAAGTGTGACAAAGCAACAAGTGCGACTTCTACAGAAGGCCAATTCCAGCTTCGGAGCGTTCTGCACAGCTGGGTAACTCAGGTTAGCGAGGGAGGCTCCCCGATTACTCTCAAGTGATTGGGGTGGAGTAATCAAGGAGTAAAGTTCACTCACAGGTGAGCTCCGTTTTGGGTGTGCCTTCCTCCTCTTAATCACATCCTGGTAGGCAGAAGCCGGTATAGGTAGTCCTCGAGTTAGTACCGCAATTGAGCCCAAAATTTCCTTTCCCGAAACAAGAAGGTTTTTAAGCGGGTTTTGCCCCATTTTACGACCTTTCTGGCCGCAGTTGTTAAGTGAATCATCGCCGTTGTTAAGTTAGCAGCATGGTGGTTAAGTGAATCAGGCATTCCCCATTGACTTTGCTCGTCAGAAAGTCGCAAAAAGCGATCCCATGACCCCAGGACGCTGCAACCGGCATAAATGCCTGCCAGTTGCCAAAACACCTGAATTTTGATCACCTGACCACGGGGAAACCGCCATCGTCGTAAGCGTGAAAAACGGTCCTAAGTCACTTTTTTCAGCAGTGTTGTCACTTTAGTTGCTAAATGAATGGTTATAAATCGAGGACTACCTGTATAAGGATAGATCAGCCGCGATGCCTGTCCAGTACCAGAGATTGAGGAATGGCTATTCCTGCAGTAGGATTTGACCAAGGTGTGATCACCAAAATCTCTCAGTTTTGCTCAGTGGTGGGTTGCTACCAGTTCAGGCGAACTGGTAGGAGTGGCGACGGGAGACTCTGCCCATCCGCCTGGACGTCATCATATATGCTCTGCACATAAACTTCTACACATGCACAGAACTGATGCGTGAGCGAGTGAGCAAACCAGTAGCAAATGTAAATAAAACCCACCCCTGGTTTTGATACGGTGGATGACACCCCAAGATTCAGCTTGGTTGTGTTGGAAGAAATATCCATCTGGTTCAGTTCCAAGCTAGGAGAAAGACACAGGAAACATGGAGGCTGATTGGAAAGATGGTTTAATGATGAAGCAGAGCCGCATGGGTTTGAGGTCCTGGCCAGCTGACCACATGGAGGTGAGAGGAGGGGGTGTTTATACCTTTTATAGGCTTTGTAGTTGAGCTTCCTGTTCCTGTGCAAGATCATGTATTCTATTGCTTGTTGTCAGATTCCTATGGGGTCATGTAGGGGTCATAGCTGGCTCTATAGCAGCGATGGTGCACCTTTTCGGCACAGAGTGCCAAAAAGGGAGCACTTTGTGAACGCACGCACTTCGCTCACACACGCCCACTCATCACAGCCGAGACGAGGAAGAGGAGCAGCCCGGGGGGCATGCACGCACCAGATAAGGTACTTCCAGTTTCCGATGTGCGCATGGATGCCGGCAAGCAAATCTTCCGGTTACTGCCACGAATGTGCACACACTGATCAGCTGGCCGGCGCACATGCTCACGCCGGAAAACGGAAGACCAGCTCTTTTAGTTTCCGGCACTGCCGCACTCACAAGACCAGTTGATTGGCACGTGTGCATGCACGCCAGAAACCCGGAAGAGGAACAGGCGACACCACGCATGCCAGGCAACATGGCTCCGTGTGCAACTTTGGCCACGCGTGCCATAGATTCGCCATCACGGCTCTACAGGCAAAGTACAAATCCTAGGTGTTTGTCTGAGCTAGGTTTGGTTGAAGTTTGGTCTGCTGATGCAATGAAGGGGCTTGTTGGGCAATTCCTATTGTGGCTGAGGGCTAACCCTACTTTTGTTCAGACCTTGCTTCAGGGAATTTGCTTATGAATAGAGCTAGCTATCTCTTTACCTCTTTAAGTGCTGACATCTGCTGGGGGCTATTAAGGAAGGTGGGGGCTATTAAGAGTGAGTCTGCTTCCTGCCTCTAAAAAAAAACATGTTTCTCCATTTCTCATCCAGGGAAATATAATATTCTGCCTTTTTAATATTTCCAAAAATATTTCATTCTTCCAGGAAAGGGGTGGGTGCTGACTTCCTACAGTAGCTTTCCTCTCTTTTGCACGTCCCAATGCCCTAAAATCTGGCTGAATCAAGAATTCATCGAAGCGGATCAGTTCCTGCAGCTTTACGTTTCTTTTGCCTCAGGATGGTCATCTGCCCCCACCACTCCCCTAAAAAATTCTGATTTTCTGGTGCCAGATCATCCCCCGAGGCAGCTGGGACGATCCCACTTGGGCTGTTCCCTTTCCTGCGAATGCAGAGGCTGAAAAAGACGCCGAATTTGTGAATAGGAGAAATGGGAGACAGGAAGGAAGACGAAAGAAATGGACATCATCTAATTTATATAAACATCATGCCCTGATCACTCCTGTGCTGGTTGTTATGACCCACATCGGAAACAATCAACAATCTGAACTTTAAAAAAACTTTAAAAAAATAATAACTACATGGGCAGAACGTCAATAAAGCCTACAAAGTACTATTGTTAAAAAAAACATATTTCCTTGCAAGAAACCCACGATTTTTTGCAAGCCTTCTGTTTCTCTATTTTTATCCATAAGGTAAAGGTTCCCCTCGCACATATGTGCTAGTCGTTCCCGACTCTAGGGGGCGGTGCTCATCTCCATTTCAAAGCCGAAGAGCCAGCGCTGTCCGAAGACGTCTCCGTGGCCATGTGGCCGGCATGACTCAACACCAAAGGCGCACGGAACGCTGTTCCCTTCCCACCAAAGGGGGTCCCTATTTTTCTACTTGCATTTTTTACCTGCTTTCGAACTGCTAGGTTGGCAGAAGCTGGGACAAGTCACGGGAGCTCACCCCGTTACACGGCACTAGGGATTCGGACCGCTGAACTGCCGACCTTTCGATCGACAAGCTCAACGTCTCCAATCCATAGGCTCATTCAAGTCTAAAATCCTGAAAACTCTGCCTTCCAGAAGGAACCACAATTTTTTTTCAAAATGAATACAGCACCACGGAATAGAAAGGAGACGAGGCCCACAGCACAGACTTGAAAGCAGTCCTCAACGTACAACGAATTTCGTTTAGTGACCGTTCGAAGTTACCTTGCGTACCTTACGACTTGCCTCCAGAAGTTGTGAATGCTCCAACGCTGGAAGTTTCTAAGGAGAGACTGGACAATAATTTGTCTGAAATAGTATCTCGTTTCCTGTTTGAACAGGGGGTTGGACTAGAACAGTGGTCCCCAACCCCCGGTCCGCGGACCGGTGCCGGGCCGTGGAGTACCTGGCACCGGGCCGCGCAGCGGCCGGGGGACATGAAAGCTGCAGCGCAAAGGCTCCTGGGCCGTGCGCAATGGGCCGTGCGCAAAAGCTCCTGGGCCGTGCCCCCACCCCTGCGCGCGCTCAGCGGGCTGCGGCGATAAAAAGGTTGGGGACCACTGGACTAGAAGACCTCCAAGGCCCCTTCCAACACGGTTATTCCGCTCTTCTAAACTCTCCCCCCTGTTTACAGCATTATCATCATTATTTTTTGCAAGCAAAGCTGCGGGTTGCAAGCAAACGCTACTACACGCTCCCTTTTTTCCTTTTAACAAACCAAAGCTGATTGTTGCCAATTGTAAAGGCAAATTTGCAAAACCAGGTAGTCTGCTTGGCGTGCCGTTGGAGGGGGTAATTGTGAAATTTTAGGCAGGCTGCAAGGCACAAGCCCGGATTTTGCTAAGGAGTGGGGGGGTAGGATGTGAGGCAAAGCAGCAGAAACCTTCTGCTTATCTAAATCCCATTTTTCCACACCCTCCCTGACCTTGTTTAGAATCGGAGCCTGCAACAAACAAAGCCTCTCTTTTGTCTACTTTCCCTAACTTTTGTTAAAGCTAATCTCCTTAACAGCAAGGGGGATCCTTTGCAATTTACTGGGTAGTTATTTAACAACAGAGTGTAAAAAAAAGAGAGAGAGAGCGAGAAATATACTTCCTTGTGGAGCCCGGTTGTGTTGCCCCCAGAGAGAACACCGCCTGTCGCTTTCACACAACAACACCGAGGGGGTTTCCCCCCCTCGCTGTGTAAATGTTCAGAGTGTTTAGCATAGATTGAGGCTGATTTTTAGATCCCTCCCCCTTTTAATTTATTTATTTATTGGAGTTCATCATTTCTGGAGATTGGAGGAGGCGGTGAGCCCATCCCTTTTAATGTAAACACGATTTGAACTGGACAGTTATTACATAATAATGCCATTTAATTGCAGCCCTGCTGCAGACGGAGGAGATTTATGGATTTGAGTCTTTTATTGGGATTGTGAAGATTAAGGGATTCTAAAGCCCGTAATGTAATGTTTTCTTCTAACGCCTTTTTCCCCCCTTCTTTCCCTTCATCCATTTTTCCGGTTTATTCTTTCTCCGGTTTCTCGGCCTCTGAACACCTCGTCTAGTTGTTCTGCGGTTTCTTTTCCTGCTACAGGACACGTAGTCCTCGCTTCATGACTGTTGATTAGTGGACATTTGAAGTAATTGTAGTGTTGGAAGAAACATCCTTCTAGGTTCTGCTCCAAGTGGGGAAACAGACACTGGAAACATGGAGACTGCTTGGAAAGATGGTTTAATGGTGGACAGGATCACATGGCTTGAGTTCCTGAACAGAAAAGGGGCTGATACAGTAAATCTTCGGGTTTTTATGCTCTCTCTGGCTCTGCATTTCTTGGGGCCCCGAAAGAATATCCTGATTGGTTGTCAGACTCCCAGGGGGTGGGGGTTTTAGCTAGCTTTGCCGGCTGATGCAATCTTCCCAGGTGCCATGTGGTGAGTTTCTGTCCTAGATGGGTCCCATTGTGTTAGTTTCTGTTGCTATTGTGTTGCAAATGTCCTTTGACAAAGGATTGGGTTTCTGCCTCTGTCCCATTAACAAAGGGTGGGGGGCAGGAAGGTGGGAGCTGCTTTGTCTGTAAAACATGCTTCTCCCAGGGAAATATAATATTCTGCCTTTTTCATATTTCCTAAAATATTTCACTCTTCCAGAAAAGGGGTGGGTGCTAACTTCCTACAGTAGGAAGAAAAATGGACCAGGTCCAGGTCCAAACTGGTCCGAACCGGGAGCATTTCTCCCCTGATATGGTCCAATCAATCAACAGTCCCAACTGGAGATGCCTCCCAGTCACGCCTCTCCAGGTGCAGGCTGAACGTCCTTGACTCTCAGAGAAAAGAATGTAGTTATGGCTAAATAACTCTACCAACTCCATGCCACCCCCCACTTCCCACTTTCCGCTGGCAGGGCTGAATATCCAAAGAAAAAAATGGCCTCCAGGGCTGACAGGCTGCCCCCCCTTCAACTGATGATTGTGTCCTGTAACAAGAGGAGCGTAGGAGGTTAATTCAATGAGTCCCTAACCACCTCTCCCCCCACCCAATCCCAGGAGGACCCTTTGGCTTATCAGGGAATTTATTTATCATGGAATTGCTTTACTAGCCTACCTGCCTTTACATCCCAGCTCTTAACCCAGGTAGCTTCAGACAAAAGGTATCCTTTCCAATGAATTAAATATTGCAATCGACCCCAATGTAATCTAGAGTCTAAAATTCTCTTAACCTCATAATGGGTCTCCCCTTGAACCACTACGGGCTTAGGTGCCTGTCGGGTCTGTGGCCTCAATCTTGAACTGACTGCAGACTTTAGCAATCTGCAGTGAAAGACTGGATGCACTTTCCCTACTATGCGTGGGAGGCTAAGCTGAACTGTCACTGGGTTAATTACTTTCACTATTGGGAAAGGTCTTAAGAATTTAGGTCCCTGCTTCTTACTGGGTAATTTCAATTTAATGTATTTGGTTGACAGGTAAACGCGATCTCCCACACGGAAGGGGGGTTGGAGAGATCGGTGTTTGTCAGCTTGTCTTTTATATGCTTCAGCGGCTTCCGCCAGCCCTTTCTTGGTATTTTCCCAGCCCTTCTTTAGCGACTCCATCCATTTGGCTAGAGTCATGGAGGAGGGTGGTTCTCTCGGCAGCTCGGGCATGGGAACAAAGTCCCTGCCGCTGGTGACCTGAAAAGGGGTCAATCCGGTGCTGCTATGCACAGCGTTGTTGTAAGCCACTGTTTGACCTAGGCTTCCTGAGTCATTAAAACACACGAGTAGTCCCAAAAACCTCTTTTATTGCAACAGCTGTGAATTACGTTCATTCACAGCTGAGTCCCAATTAGTTGCAAAAAGTCCTTCGGGAGAAGTCCTTCAGGATAATCACCAACTTTTATCTCCCTTGACACACTGCCAAAGACCTACTTGGCAAAGCCACACGGAGTCCAGAATCAAATAGAGCTTCAGGCTTTAAGCTGAACCGAATGAACAACAGTTGCTTCCTGCAAAGGCTCGCGTGCCTTTGCTCCTCTTTTAAGTCTTATGGGAGGGGCCAATCATCTCCAGGCCTTACTCCCGAGTCATCCCTTTTGTTTTAACTGTTCTTGCCTTCTGGCAGCTCTGCGCATGTGCGCACTAGGAACAGGCTCCTCTTGTTCCTCTGCCTCTCTGCTGTCCAACTCTGGAGACTCTGGAGTTAGTGCATCACTCCCAGATGGCCCTGGCCCCATCTCTGCCTCCGAAGCAGAGCCCTCGTCTGGGCCTTCCCCTGTCTCCAGGACTGGCCCATGGTCCTCCCCAGCCTCCTCACTGTTCGACTCTGCTGCCAGCTCCACAGGCTGCTGGTGGACCACAACAGCCACTTCTGCGAAAGGCAGCAGGTCCACTCAGTCCTCTTGCTGGTAATCCACATAACATCTTATGTATTGTTCCACCAGTGTGTTCATCCATTCCGTGGCTCCATTCGTGCTCAGATGAAAAACTGAGCTAAACCCCTGAGTTGATCCGATGGATTTCAGGAACTCTCTCCAGAACTTGGTGGTGAACTGGATGCCTCGGTCTAAGATCACCTGACGGGGCACTCCGTGCAGCCGATAAATCTGATTCATGAACATTTTAGCCAGCTTTTTGGCTGAGGATAATCCCAAGCAAGCAGTGAAGTGGGCTTGTTTACCGTCCAAATGACTGTATTTCTTTCACTCTCTGGGAGTTCGATTATAAAGTCCATGGTGATCTCCTCCCAGGGTCAGCTGGGGTTAGCCACTTGTTGGAGGAGTCCAGAAGGTTCCCCTGGTCTCATCTTCATGGCGGCGCAGGTGACACAGCTTTTTACATAGTCCTCCACATTGGCTTTCATCTTCGGCCACCAGAACTGGCTTTGGGCCAGGTGAAGGGTTTTTAGGAAGCCGAAATGGCTGTCCAGTCATGAATCGTGGCTGCACTGTAAAACTTGCAGGCTCAAGCTGTTGGGGACATACAGATTGGACCCCTTCCAAGCTAGCTCCTCTTTCATGGTTAAAATATCTTTGTTTTCATTAAACCATTGGTCAGCTGGGAGCACAGCCTTTAGCACAGCTGTCAGTTTTTCCCGCATGGGATCGGTTTGGCGTTTGGCTTGTCCTCTGGTGGTGACTTTCATTGCTTGTTGTGGGGGGGGGATGGTGGCATGGACGACTTCCTCCCTCCGACTATCGAATTGTGGTTTTCTTGATAATGCGTCAGCTAGCAGATTTCCCCGCCCCCCCCAGATGTACTTTAGTTCGAAGTTAAACCGCCAGAAATACTGTGCCCAGTGGACTTACTTGGGGGAAGAATTTTCGAGGGGTCTTTAGGGCTTCGAGGTTTTTGTGATCAGTCCAGACCTCGAAAGGCACCTTGCTCCCTTCCAGGAAGGGTCTCCAGAAGAGGAGAGCCCAGTGGACTGTGTAGGCCTCCTTCTCCCAAATTGCCCACCTCCTCTTGGTATCAATGAGTTTTTTAGACACATTCACGCAAGGCAAGAGCTGACCGTGTGGGTCCTTCTGCAGGGACACTGCTGCCACCGCCACGTCTCTGGCATCGGCTTGGACAATGAATTGCCTTTGAGGGTTGGGGTGTTGGAAAATTGGCTCTTAGGCAAAAAACCGCTTCAATTTTTCAAACGCTTTCTGACACTCCAGTGATCAGGCATCAGGTGCTGTTTCGTAGGAGTGGGCCCTATTTTCAATAGTTCCGTTAGGGGCAGGGCTACATCTGCGAATGCTGGAATGAATTGTCTATAGAAGTTTGCAAACCCCAGGAAGTTTTGGAGTTGTTTGCGGGTGCGTCGGGTTTGCCAGTCTAACACCGCTTTCATTTTCCCTGGATCCATCTTAACTCCCTCGCTTGACACTCGGTAGCCCAGGTAGTCTAGGGAAGTCTTATAGAATTCACATTTAGATAGTTTCTCATAGAGCTTTGCGGCCAGGAGTTTTTTTCAGTACCTGCCACACTAACTTAATGTGCTCTTCCAGCGTTTTGCTGAATATGAGAATGTCATCCAGCTAGGACCCTTTATACAAGTGCTCGTGCAGCATCTCGTTAATTAGTTGCACAAAGGCTACGGGGGCTCCCTGGAGCCCAAATGGCATGACTTTAGGTTTAGGTTTATTAAATTTGTATACCGCCCTTCTCCCGAAGGACTCAGGGCAGTGAACAGCCAAAATTAAAATACATAAAGTATAAAAATTAAAATAAATTAAAACAGAATTTGATCAGTTTGGCTTCCCCAAATTTTAAAACCCTTTCCCCATAAAATAGCCCATTAAAATTTTAAGCCAGCCCGGCTTGCTGAAATAAGAAGGTCTTCAACGCTCGGCGGAAAGTACAGAGGTCCGGGATCAGTCGTATTCCTGGGGGTAGCTCGTTCCAGAGGGCGGGTGCCCCCACAGAGAAGGCTCTCCCCCTGGGGGTCGTCAGTCAACATTGCTTGACCGACAGCACCCTGAGGAGACCCTCTCTGTGGGAGCGGATTGGCCGGTGGGAGGTTATCGGTGGCAGAAGGTGGTCTCGTAAATACCTGGGCCCTAAGCCATGGAGCGCTTTAAAGATGAGAACCAATACATTGAAGCGCACCCGGAAGACCCCCGGGAGCCAGTGCAGCTCGCGCAGAAGAGGTGTTACATGGGAGTGCCATGTCGCCCCCATAATTACCCACGCAGCTGCATTCTGGACCAGCTGGAGCCTCCGGGTGCTCCTCAAGGGGAGCCCCATGTAGAGAGCATTGCAGTAGTCCAGTAGTCCAGGCTAAATTGGAAGCTGCCCAGCAGACAGTTGAATGCAGTTTTGCCATTTCTCCCCCTTCCTAATCTGTATCCGATAATAGCCTTCTCTTAGATCTAGTTTGGTGAACACTTTGCCCTTCGCCAAATGGCTTAACACAGTGATGGTTAGCCTTTTCGGCACCGAGTGCCGAAACTGGTACGTGGTGCCGGAGGCCGAAACCTGGAAGAGAGCAGCTGGCTGGTGCGCATGCGTGCAACGGAACCCAGAAGAGCAGCTCGCAACAGCGCACATGCCCACAGAAAGGGCTCTGCGTGCCACCTCTGGCACGCATGCCATAGGTTTGCTATCATGGGTTTAGCATGTCTTTCATTAGGGGGAGGGGGTAGGTGTTCTCCACGCACACGGCATTAATTCTGCAAAAATCAACACAGAGTCTCATCCCCCTGTCACATGATCAGAACAGAATAACGGAGTTGGAAGGGACCTTGGAGGTCTTCTAGTCCCAATTCCCTGCTCAAGCAGGAAACCCTATACCGTTTCAGACAAATAGCTGTCCAATCTCGTCTTGAAAACTTCCAGTGTTGGAGCATTCACAACTTCTAGTGGCAAGTTGTTCCACTGATTAATCAAAGTCCAGACACTTGACAGTTGACTCATATTTATGATGGTTGCCATGTCACGTGATCACCTTTTGTGACCCTCTGATAATCAAATTCAATGGGGAAGCCAGAATCACTTAGGGTAGCTACCGTCTTACTAACTTAAAAACTGCAGTGATTCGTTTAACAAACGTGGCAAGCAAGGTCGTAAAATGGGGCCACAAGTCACTTAACAACTGTCTTGCTTAGCAGCAGAAATTTTGGGCTCAGTTGGGGTCATAAGCCACAGTGGCGCAGTAATTAGAGTGCAGTACTGCAGGCTACTTCCGCTGCCTGCCGGCTGCCTGTAATTTGGCAGTTCAAATCTCACCAGGCTCAAGGCTGACTCAGCCTTCCATCCTTCCGAGGTGGGTAAAATGAGGACCCAGATTGTTGGGGGCAAATATGCTGACTCTGTAAACTGCTTAGAGAGGGCTGTAAAGCGGTATATAAGTCTAAGTTCTATCAATCAAGGACTTACTTATATCCATTCCTGTGAAAACTTGCAAAAGAGTCGACTTTTGTGTTCATTTGCTCCCTTCTCTACCGTTTCTAGCTTAGCAGGTTTCCAAAGTCAAATTCCCCACATAAATTATCTCCCAGCCATTCTGTCTCCTTTTCGCTTCTTGGTAATTTATAATTAAAAATCCCCAACACCTCAGTCATCGGCCCACTTCGGAGGGTCTTGCAAATCAGGCTATAAAAGTCCAATAAACAGCCGCCTTAAGCTGTAAAACCCATCAACAGGAAGTTAAACTTTTATCATAGGAATAAAAAATAGATACCGAAAGATCAGGGGAAATTTAAAAAGATTCTCACTTCTTTAAAAAAAAAAAAAGGGGTGGGTGGGAAAGATGAATTCTAAAAGAGGCTTTTCAGACAGAAAATAATTGCAAAGGGGGTTTGTGATTAAAATCCCTGTAATTTCTACCTGCCTCATTTGGAACGTGGGGGGGTTCGGAAATACTCTACAGGTAGTCCTCAACTTACAACAGTTTGTTTAGTGACCATTCAAAGTTACAGTGGCACTGAAAAAAAGTGAGTTTTTATGGATTTTCACACTTAGGACCGTTGCAGCGTCCCCGTGGTCACTTGATCAAAATTCAAATGCTTGGCAACTGACTCATATTTATGACCGCTGCAGGATCCCGGGCTCACGTGATCCCCTTTTGCGACCTTTTGGCAAGCCAAGTCAGTGGGGAAGCCGGATTCACTTAACAACCGTGTTCCTAACTTCACAACCGCAGTGATTCACTTAACGATTGTGGCAAGGAAGGTTGTAAAATGGGACAAAACTCAACTTAACAACCTTCTTGCTTAGCAACAGAAATCTGGGGGCTCCATTGTGGCCGTAAGTCGAGGAGGAGAAATTGGGGAAACTTTCAGAAAGGGGAAGCAAAGTTGAGATAAAAACCACGTGCTGTTTTTTTAAAATTCTTCCTTCTTCTTTCGCAGGTTTCGTGGTGGGACAAGCAGGATTGTACCAATCGCTGGTGATGTTTCTGGTGGCCTATTTCATCATCGGAATGACGGTCCTGTCGGTGTGTGCGATCTCTACCAACGGGGCCTTGGACGCCGGGGGTGCCTACTGTATCCTTTATGTGCAAAGCCCCAAACTATTCAAATCACTTTGAGATCAGCCTCTCCCAGTGGTGAAATCTAAAATTTGTTACTAGCGGTTCTGTGGGCGTGGCTTATTTTTTTAAAATTTGATTTATATGCCGCCCTTCTCCGGAGACTCAGGGTGGCTTACAATGCGTTAAGCAATAGCCTTCATCCTTTTGTATATTTATACAAAGTCAGCTTATTGCCCCCACAAACTGGGTCCTCATTTCACCTACCTTAGAAAGGATGGAAGGCTGAGTCAACCTTGAGCCTGGTAAGATTCGAACCTGCAGTAATTGCAGGCAGCTGGTCTTAATAACTAGCTTAATAACAGGGTGCCTTAGACCACTGTACTACCAAGGCTTGGTGGGAGGGTTAATGTTACTGGGTGGGCATGGCCAATTTTTTTTAAAAAAATTTTTACTTTTAAAACCATTTTTTCTACAAGATCGTCGGCGAAGAGGTTGTAAAAAAATGCTTTCAAAAGGCTCTGACGATCCCAGCTGAGTTGCCTGATTGGCAGAGGCTTTTTTTCTTTTAAATGCCTCTGACGATCAGGCAACTCAGCTTGGATCGTCAGAGGCATTTAAAAGAAAAAAAGCCTCTGCCGATCAGGCAACTCAGCTTGGATCGTCAGAGGCTTTTAAAGGCATTTTTTCTACAACCTCTTCAGAGGTTGGAATTCTGATCTGGCAGAGATGGGGGAACCCCCAATTCTCCCCTTCCTGGTCTCCCCAAGGTAGCAAATATTCTTTTTTCCTTGACTCGCTTGGCACAGATATGATCAGCCGGGCGTTGGGCCCTGAATTCGGTGGCAGCATTGGCCTCATGTTCTTCTTTGCCAATGTTTGTGGCAGTGCCCTCTACATCTTGGGCCTGGTGGAGGCCGTGGTGGATGACTTTGGCAGCCCGGCAGGTGAGAAAGGCTCACCTAACCCCCTTTGCGTGTTTCCCGATGAACACATTTGATGAAAAGGTCTAAGTTTTCAGCGGCGCCTGCCGTTTGCATCAAACACGTTTTTTTAAAAAAAACACAACCTGTGAAACTTGTGAGAACTTCTGCCTTTTCATCAAATTTGTTCCTTGAAAAGTTGCCCCCTGACTCCCTCAAATTATTGGCCACCACAAATGAACATGGCTCCCTTCCAAATTCCCAGAATCGAGAGATTTGTAAGAACATTGAAAGGAAGAGGCAGGACTAGTCGGAATTCCAAAATCAATTCCAAAATCTTGTCAAGGGGACCCTCATTTTATGAGTTTTATAATCTGCTCTTCTCTAGACCAGGGGGTCTCCAAAGTTGAAGTCCGCAAGTCTTAAAAGGCTGGCTGAGGAATTCTGGGAGTTGAAGTCCACAAGTCTTAAAGACTGGCTAAGGAATTCTGGGAGTTGAAGTCTATAAATCTTAAAAGGCTGGCTAAGGAATTCTGGGAGTTGAAGTCCACAAGTCTTAAAGACTGGCTAAGGAATTCTGGGAGTTGAAGTCCATAAGTCTTAAAGACTGGCTAAGGAATTCTGGGAGTTGAAGTCCATAAGTCTTAAAGACTGGCTAAGGAATTCTGGGAGTTGAAGTCCACAAGTCTTAAAAGGCTGGCTGAGGAATTCTGGGAGTTGAAGTCCACAAGTCTTAAAGACTGGCTAAGGAATTCGGGGAGTTGAAGTCTATAAGTCTTAAAAGGCTGGCTGAGGAATTCTGGGAGTTGAAGTCCACAAGTCTTAAAGACTGGCTAAGGAATTCTGGGAGTTGAAGTCCATAAGTCTTAAAAGGCTGGTTGAGGAATTCTGGGAGTTGAAGTCCACAAGTCTTAAAGACTGGCTAAGGAATTCTGGGAGTTGAAGTCCACAAGTCTTAAAGACTGGCTAAGGAATTCTGGGAGTTGAAGTCCATAAGTCTTTAAAGGCTGGCTGAGGGATTCTGGGAGTTGAAGTCCACAAGTCTTTAAAGCTGGCTGAGGAATTCTGGGGGTTGAAGTCCACAAGTCTTAAAGACTGGCTGAGGAATTCTGGGAGTTGAAGTCCACAAGTCTTTAAAGGCTGGCTGAGGGATTCTGGGAGTTGAAGTCCATAAGTCTTAAAGACTGGCTGAGGAATTCTGGGAGTTGAAGTCCACAAGTCTTTAAAGGCTGGCTGAGGAATTCTGGGAGTTGAAGTCCATAAGTCTTAAAAGGCTGGCTGAGGAATTCTGGGAGTTGAAGTCCACAAGTCTTTAAAGGCTGGCTGAGGAATTCTGGGAGTTGAAGTCCACAAATCTTTAAAGGCTGGCTGAGGGATTCTGGGAGTTGAAGTCCACAAGTCTTTAAAGGCTGGCTGAGGAATTCTGGGAGTTGAAGTCCACAAGTCTTTAAAGGCTGGCTGAGGAATTTTGGGAGTTGAAGTCCACAAGTCTTTAAAGGCTGGCTGAGGAATTCTGGGAGTTGAAGTCCACAAGTCTTTAAAGGCTGGCTGAGGAATTCTGGGAGTTGAAGTCCACAAGTCTTTAAAGGCTGGCTAAGGAATTCTGGGAGTTGAAGTCCACAAGTCTTAAAGGCTGGCTAAGGAATTCTGGGAGTTGAAGTCCACAAGTCTTAAAGACTGGCTAAGGAATTCTGGGAGTTGAAGTCCACAAGTCTTAAAGGGCTGGCTGAGGAATTCTGGGAGTTGAAGTCCACAAGTCTTAAAGTTGACAAGTTTGGAGACCCCCTGGTCTAGTCTAATGAAGAGAAGGACTAAGGGTAACATCATGAGTGCAATCTTCCAATATTTGAGGGGCTGCCAGCAAGAAGAGGAGGTCAACCCATTCCCCTGAGGGCAGGACAAGAAGCAATGGGTGGAAACTAATCAAGGAGAGAAGCAACTTAGAACTAAGGAGAAATTTCCTGACAGAACAATTTATCAGTGGAACAACTTGTCTCCAGAGGTTGTGGAGGTTTTTAAGAAACTAGACAACTATCTAAAATAGTGTAGGGCCTTCTCCTTGGGGGCATTTTGGTGACTCACCAGTTAAGATGCTGGGCTTGTCGGCTGGAAAGCCAGCAGGCAAGGTTCGAGACCCGGGTGCCAAGCAACGGGGTGAGTTCCTATCCTCGCCCCAGCTTCTGCCAACCTAGCAGTTCAGAATCATGCAAATGCGAGAAGATAAATAGGTACCATTTTGGTGGGAAGGTAGCAGAGTTCCGTGACGTCATGCTGGTCATCTGATTGCGGAAATGTCTTCAGACAGCGCTGGCTCAATGACCTTCAAACAGACGTGAGCACACACACTCCTAAAGTTGGCTAAGGCTAAAGAGTCACCTTTTTACCTTCTCCTTGAGCAGGGGGTTGGACTAGAAGACCTCCAAGTTCCCTTCCAACTGTGTTATTCTGACAGCCTAGGACCGTGATGGCGAGGTGGCAGGCAGAGCCCTCTCTGTGGGCACGCTCGCCGTTGCCAGCTGCTCTTCTGGTTTCTGGTGTGGCAGCCAGCTGGTCTTTGTGGGTATCAGAGCACCGGAAAATGGCCAAAAAACAGGCCATTTTGGGGCCATTTTCAGGCCGTTTTGGGGCCATTTTTCTGGGCTGTTTTTGGCCTAAAACAGCCCAAAAATGGCCCGAAAAACAGCCTGATAAAGGCCTGAAAACGGCCCCCAAAACAGCCAAAATAGGTCGTTTTTCGGGCTGTTTTCAGGCCAAAAACGATCCGAAAAACTGCCTGAAAACTGCCTGAAAATGGCCGAAAAAACAGCTACAAAACAGACATGTGCGTGCCGGCCAGCTGGACTTCGGGTTTCCGGTGTTCTGGCATGCGCATGCACACACATCCACGCATGTTGCAGTTTGGGCACTTGGTGCCAAAAAGGTTCGCTATCACTGGTATAGGACATTGGAAATGTAGTTTTCTTTACATGCCCTGCGTTCATTGGCAAATACGTTTTAATAGCACTTTTTTTTTCCAAAAAAAAGATATCTTTGAACAGAGACAAAAGCAAAATAAAGAAGTGGATAAGATTGCATAAGTGAGAATGCAAGGCTGCTGTCAGGTTTCGAGGTCGTCTCAAATAAATTGCATTTCAAACAAAGTCTTTGATAAAAAACTCCCATTTATTAAGCACGACATTCTAACTCCGACTCCATCGCAGCCAACACTGACTTCCTGACCCAAAACCCTCCCTTTCCTTTCCCCACTCCTCTGCACTCATTGGCCATCTTCCAAGTCACTCTACCCCTAATCTACTGCTCCAGCTCAAAGGAATTTCCTCCCTCCCATCCCATCTCCTAGGGGATATTATCTCCAGGGAAAATAAGTAGGTGAAAAGTCAAACGTCCCTTTCCAGACGCCTCCGCTTCTCCTTCTTAGAGTAAATGCAGCTTGAAGTGCTGACAGCTGCCTTTTCTCCTGGCAAGGCTGGCCTCCTTTTTTCCTGTAAAAACATGGTCTGGGGAATTGCCAGCATATGGCGGGACTTCCATCCAATGTGCAAAGCCAAGGAGATGTTATTTACAAATGGATAATGGGAAATTAGCCGGGTGGAATGTAAACGATCTCTAGGGTGAGGGGGCTCTAGGGGAAGTCCCTTGCATGGCTGTTTAATTTTTTATTTTCCTTGGTAATTGACATGCAGCCTGCTGCCTGAGAGGCTCCAGGCTGCTTCCAAGGGAACAGTAGAGCCAGCATGAAAAGCTATCAGGGTTTGGAGTAAAGGAGGTTGAATAGGATTTAGGTAAATAAATCTCTTTTGAGCCTCTTTGTAAACTGTAATAGGGAACAGGTTAATTTAAATTGGCCAAAATGGGGAGCAGACTTCAACATCAATAACCAGCTTCCCCCCCTTCTCCATGTTTCTGTGTCTGTACATGTGTATGTGCGTGTTGGAGGCGGGATAAGTAAGAGACACACGAAGAAGCATAGTGAGCAGAGAATGCAGTAGAATAAAAGATATGCAACTTCTCTGTTATTTTTCATCCGATGATCTGCCTCTGCCAATGGCTGGTCTCTTTTTTTATCCAAGTACATATTAGAATAGGATAGGATAGGATAGGATAGGATAGGATAGGATAGGATAGGATAGGATAGGATATGGGATGGGATGGGATGGGATGGGATGGGATGGGATGGGATGGGATGGGATGGAATAGAATTAGAATTCTTTATTGGCCAAGTGTGATTGGACACACAAGGAATTTGTCTTTGGTGCATAGGCTCTCAGTATACATAAAAGAAAAGATACGTTCGTCAAGAATCATAAGGTACAACACTTAATGATAGTCATAGGGTACAAATAAGCAATCAAATCATATTAGGAAACAGTCAGTATAAATCGTAAGGATACCAGCAACAAGGTTACCGTCATACAGTCATAAGTGGGAGGAGATGGGTGATAGGAACGATGAGAAGATTAATAGTAGTGCAGAGTTAGTGAATACTTTGACAGTGTTGAGGGAATTATTTGTTTAGCGGAGTGATGGCGTTCGGGAAAAAACTGTCCTTGTGTCTAGTTGTTCTGGTGTGCAGTGCTCTATAGCGTCGTTTTGAGGGTAGGAGTTGAGTTTATGTCCAGGATGCGAGGGGTCTGTAAATATTTTCCCAGCCCTCTTTTTGACTCCTGCAGCATACAGGTCCTCCATGGAAGGCAGGTTGGTAGCAATTGCTTTTTCTGCAGTTCTAATTATTCACTTATCCACTGAATATGGAAACTGACATGCATGCGCTGGCCAGCTGGTCTTTGGATTTCTGGCACTCTGGCGTGCGCATGCACGCACACATGCCTACACATTCCGGTTTGGGCACTCGGTGCCAAAAAGGTTCGCCATCACTGGTATAGGGTAGTGATGGTGAACCTTTTCAGCACCGAGTGCCCAAACCGGAATGCACATGTATTTGCGTGCATGTGTGCATGTGCCGGAGTGCCGGAAATCCAAAAACCAGCTGGCCGGCACACGCATGCCTGTTTTTTGGCTGTTTTTCGGGCTGTTTTCAGGCCGTTTTTTCAGCTCACAAAATGGCCTGAAAATGGCCCCAAAAGTGGCTTAAAAATGGTCCAAAAACAGCCTGAAAACGGCCCAAAAAACGGTTTGAAAACGGCCTGTTTTGGGGCTGTTTTCCGGGCCATTTTCAGGCCATTTTCCAGGACACGGTGTCAGCGTTCCAATTTATATCTCCTCCAGCGCTGACATGAATGAGAGAGGGAGAAGCTTTGCTTTAATGCTGAGATGAACTTTAACCTAGTTTCCTGCTCTTTAGTAGATAGCGTTACCTGGGTGATAGAGGGAGGGGGGAATTCCTGTGAATAGAAAGTGCTTGGGACAGAGAGATGGATCTGCACGATGGCCAATGAGACATTGGGGTTGAAGAACGGAAAGGGAGGGTTTTGGAAGGAGGTGCCAGTTTTGGCTGCACAAAGAGTTCAGGGATGTCGTTCTTTCTATTCTTAAATAAAGAAAAGATTCATCAGAGACCTTGCGTTTGAGAATGAAGTTTATTTAAGATAGCAGCGAAACCTGACACATGGAAGACCAGAAGAGCAGCTGGCGACGATGAGCGTGCCCACAGAGAGGGCTGTGTGCCACTTCTGGCACAGTGCCATAAGTTCGCCATCACGGGTATAGGGTCTCCTGCTGGAGCAGCGGGCTGGACTTGAAGACCTCAAAGGTCCCTTCCAGTTCTATTCTATTCTATTCTAACACAATTTTCACATTTTTTACGCAGAGGGGACTGTTGGGACAGCCACACAGGTCCTTCCCCGCGGTTACTGGTTTGACCTCTTGTACGCCACAGTCCTCCTGTTCCTGTGCCTTCTCGTCTGCCTTGTGGGTGCCGGCATCTACGCTAAGGCCACCTTCCTCATCTTCCTCATCGTCATGGTGGTGCTGGGTACCGTCTGCCTCAGCTTCTTCATCGTGGGCGTCCGGGTTGTGGGGCTTCCCGCGACCACGGATGGCAACCGCACCGAACTCGCCAATGCATCCTTCACCGGATTCAAACTCAGCACCCTCCTGGATAATCTGCATGGTGAGTTGCATGGGACTCTTCTGGATCCCTTGGCCTTGACTTGAAGGCGATGTTGTGCAACGGTCACTAAACGAAGGGTTGTAAGTTGAGGACCACCTGTACAGCCATACAACCATTCATTTAGTGGCTGTTGAAAGTTACTATGAAAAAAGTGGCTTATGACCGTTTTCATACTTACGACCATTGCACCATCCCCGTGATCACAGGGTCAAAATTCAGACTGGTTCATATTTATGACGGTTGCAGTGTCCCGGGGGTCACGTGATCACCTTTTGCGACCTTCTGACAAGCAAAGTCAATGGGGAAGCCGGATTCACTTAACAACTGAGCCTTGGTAGTACAGAGCCTTGGTAGTACAGTGGTCTAAAGCACCCTGTTATTAAGATCAGCTACCTGCAATTACTGCAGGTTCGAATCTCGCCAGGCTCAAGGTTGACTCAGCCTTCCATCCTTTCTAAGGTAGGTAAATTGAGGACCCAGTTGTGGGGGCAATAAGCTGACTTTTTATAAATATACAAAAGTATGAAGGCTATTGCTTAACGCATTGTAAGCTGCCCTGAGTCTCCGGAGAAGGGCGGCATATAAATCAAATTTAAAAAAAAAAAAAATGGTGTGACTAAATAAGAACTGCTGTGATTCACTTAACATTTGTAGCAAGTTAAATGGGGCAAAATTCATTTAGCAACTGTCTCACTCAGCAGCAGCTCTTTTCGGGTTAATTGTGGTCATAAGTTGAGGTCTATATGTACAAGATTAGAGGCTGCCAACCTTGCTTTCTATGGCCAGCTGCAGTTATCCTACCTCAGGGGCCGGCAACCTTAAATACTCAAAGAGCCATTTGGACCCGTTTCCCACAGAAAAGAAAACACCGGGAGCCACAAAACCCTTCCCGTGCCTGACTATTTACTGAGCGGCCACAAAACTAGCATATGTAGTTGAATTAAACGTTCTGTTTTCTTCTGAAACTTTTCTTTTCTTGGATTTATGCATGGTTGGCCTGCCGGGGGTCGAAAAGCTTAATAAATTTTGCGTTGGTGGATGTCGCAATTTGGCAGTTGTGACCCACATTTTGAGCGACACGGAGCCGCAGAAGAGGGATGAAAGAGCCATATGTGGCTCCAGAGCCGCAGGTTGCTGACCCCTATCCTACCTCAACAGGCCAGGGTTTATGCCTGAAACCCTCCTTTGAAGCTTGCCAAGGGCCTTCTGTCCCAAAGGCGCTTTTTCAGGAGGCAACTGGACTTCCTTGTCCTTTCTTTGAAGATGTTTCCCTTCTCACCCAAGAAGCTTCTTCAGTTCTGACTGGATGGTGTGGGATGGAAGTTTCTCCAGTCAGAACTCAAGAAGCTTCTTGGAGGAGAATCGAAACGTCTTCAAAGAAAAAACAAGAAAGCCCAGTTGCCTTTTTAAAAAGCACCTTGGGGACAGCTATGACCTGGATGACTGAGAATCTTCTAGATCAAAAGGCCTGGTGAAATTCTGACACTTTCAGCCATTTTTAAAACGCTGGTTTTTAATTGGCCTGGCTGGTGCTACTTGGCTGACTTCGTGCCCATCGTTTCTAGAGAAGAAAAACTGTATTTCTTTAGGAAAGATGGCTGTTTTTTAAACCTGATAGCTGCAGCGGGAAGCCCCTAGCTCAGTTTTTCTCAACCGTGGCAACTTTAAGATGAGTGGACTTGAGGAGTTCAAGTCCACTCATCTTAAAGTTGCCAAGGTTGAGAAACACTGACCTACCGTATTTTTTGGACTGTAAGACACACTTTTTTGTTTCCCAAAAGGGGATGAAAATGTCTGTGCGTCTTATAGACCAAATATTGCCGAAGCCCCACCCCACGGGCCATTTTTTGGCCTCCACACACACTGTTTTCAGGCCTTTTGGGGAAAAAACAAGCCAAAAAAAGCCTCAAAAACAGGCCGAAAAAAGCCTCAAAAACAGGCCAAAAAAAGCGTCAAAAACAGGCCAAAAAAAGCGTCAAAAACAGGCCGGAAAAAGCTTTGAAAACAGGCAGAAAAATAGCCTCAAAAACGGGCCAAAAAAAGCCTCAAAAATGAGCCAAAAAAAGCCTTGAAAAAGGGCCAAAAATAGGTCCAAAAAAATGGGCCAAAAATGGGGCATGCGGAGGCCAAAAACTTTTATTTGTTTTCCTCTTCTAAATTTAGGTACGTCTTATAGTCCAAAAAAATACGGTAAATTAACTGCAAAAGAAACTAATCTAAGGCATTTTGCTGTCTAAAAAAATAGGGCTGGTCTAGCTTAGAAAAGCAATTCAATCTTTTCCAATTACAGGTAGTCCTTGACTTACAACAGTTCATTTAGTGACCATTCCAAGTTATGACCACAGTGGAAAAAAAGGGACTTATGATCGTTTTCCACACTTATGACCGTTGCAGCATCCCCATGGTCACGTGATCAACATTCGGCCGCTTGGCAACTGGTTCCTATTTATGACGGTTGCAGTGTCTCAGGGTCTCACGATCCCCTTTTGCGACCTGACAATCAAAGTCATTGGGGAAGCCAGTTTCTAACTAACTTAACAAGTGCAGCAATTCACTTCACAAGAAAGATTGCAAAATGGGGCAGAGCTCACTTAAGCAATGCCTCACTTAGCATCTGAAATTTTGGGCTCAACTGTGGTCGTAAGTTGGGGACTGTTGTATATGTACAACCAACTGTGCCAAACTGAATTTGGGATGGTAATTATAGTCAAGGCATCCTCCTGCAAGGGGGGTGGGTGGGGTTTCCTCTACATCTGACGGAACAGCTCCTCAGTCATTAAATGAGGAAGAATTGTTTTTAAGGAGGGAGGGCGCCCTGCTTTTTTTCATCCTTGTTGTGGCAACCCAGTGTGTTGAGTTTTTAATGTTTTTAATGTTTTTAATTTTTAAATGTTTTTTATAATGATTTTTTAAAATGTATTGTGAGCCGCCTTGAGTCTTCGGATAGCGGCGGCATATAAATTGAATTAATTAAATTAAACTAAACTAAACTAAACTAAACTAAACTAAACTAAACTAAACTAAACTAAACTAAACTAAACTAAACTATTAATTAAGTTAAGTTAAGTTAAGTTAAGTTAAATTAAATTGACAATTCTGCTTTACACTGTCCTTTTGCAGCGGACTATAGTGTCGATTACACAACTGGCCGGCTGATGAGCTTCAGCACTGTCTTTGCCGTCATGTTCAACGGTTGCACGGGAATCATGGCTGGGTCGAACATGTCAGGTGCGTGGGAATCCACCAGGCTGGAAGGGGAGGATGGGTACCAGGGAAGGTCGAGGCAGGAGGGCCCCTCCTTTTTCATTGGGATGCTCCTTGAGCAAGGTCTCCTTTCGTTCCAGGCGACCTCAAGCGGCCCAGCTATTCCATTCCTCGGGGCACCATCATGGCCGTGATATTCACCTACATTGTGTACAATTTGTTGGCGGTCCTCCTGAGCTGCACCTGCGACAGGTAGGTAGTGGACCGCCCACCAGGGGGCGCACATATCCTACACAGCAATCCTACGTGAGGAAGAAATCCTCTAATCAAGGTTTCTCTCAAGCTCAGCAACTTTAAGAGGCATGGACTTCAACTCCCAGAATTCCCCAGCCAGCATGAGCTTCCAGGCTTCTTAAAGTTGCTGAGCTTGAGAAACTTTCCTTCCCTTCCTCCCTTTTCTTTTTCTTTTTCTTTTTCTTTTTCTTTTTCTTTTTCTTTTTTTCCTTCTTTCCTCCCTCCCTTTTTCCTTCCTTCCCCTTTTCCTTCCTTCCTTCCTCACTCTTTCCCCCTTTTTCTTTCCTTTCTTCCTTTCTTCCTCTCTCCTTCCTCCTTTGTCCACCCTCCCTCCCTCCTTTCTCTTTCTTTCTTTCTTTCTTTCTTTCTTTCTTTCTTTCTTTCTTTCTTTCTTTCTTTCTCTCTCTCTCTCGCTCTCTCTTTTTCTTTTTTCCTACCTTCCTTCCTTCTTTACTCACCCTCTTACTCTTACCCTTTCTTTCTTTCCTTCCTTCATTTCTTCCTCCCTCCTTCTTTTTCTTTCCTCCTTCCTTCCCTCCTCTTTTTTCCTTCCTCCCTCTCCTCTCCTCTCTTCCCCCCTCTCTTTCTTTCTTTCTTTCTTTCCTTCATTTCTTCCTCCCTCCTCCTTTTTCTTTCCTCCTTCCTTCCGTCCTCTTTTTTCCTTCCTCCCTCTCCTCTCCTCTCTTCCCCCCCTCTCTTCCCCCCTCTCTTTCTTTCTTTCTTTCTTTCTTTCTTTCTTTCTTCCTTCCTTCCTTCCTTCCTTCCTTCCTTCCTTCCTTCCTTCCTTCCTTCCTTTCTCTCTCTCTCTCTTTCTCTCTCTCTTCTCTCTCTTTCTTTCTTTCTTTTTCCAGATCAAAAGATAGAATCCTCCATTCAGCTGCCTGGAATTGATCCCTGCCCCATGCTGCTCATTTTTCCTTTTATCCCCCTCTGTTGCCTCCGTTCCCTTTCGCCCTTAAAAACAGCCACTCTTGTTTCATTTGGAAATCCAATTGCTTAGCCCGAGTTCCATCAAATCAGGTCTCTAGGTATAAAACGCCCCATGCTGCGTCCTTCAATTGGCTCGCGCAAATGAATAATCCAATTCTAATCCGCCTGCCTTTTATCAGCCTAGTTCAGAAGTTTTCCCAGTGTTGGAATTGACGCTGAAATTCAGAAGTTGGGTGAGGGAGTTTTCTGGCCTTAAATCAGCATTTCCCAAGTTTACCCATTTTAAGATATGTGGACTTCAACTCCCAGAATACCGCATGGTGGCTGAGGTATTCTGGGAGTTGAGATCTGCTAAGATATTTAAATTTAGTAGCTGGAGTAGTGAAGGATTGTGCAATCTGCGCTGTGATTGGTTGCTGTGGGTGCGGAGGAGGAGTTTCCCTTTTTCCCCGCCTTTTTCTTCTGTGTGCTCTGTATGCTGTTTGCGGTTTACCTCATGATGCTCCTATTTGCCTGACTATCTTGTCTGCTGTAAATAGAGATATAATAATAATAATAATAATAATAATAATAATAATAATAATAATAATAATAATAATAATAATTTTATTTCTAAACCGCCCTTCTCCCGAAGGACTTAATAAATATATTAATTTATATAAAACCACAAGTTTGTGTCAGCGTCTCTGACATCATTTGGACACCTGCTGCGCAATTTCCCTGACAATTAACCTGGACCAAGTCTAGTCATGGACTACCTGTATATGTCCACTGTTGTGCAAGAAACCCCTTAACAAATATCTTAACACAACACAAACTGTTGTGTTAAGATATTTAAATTTAGTAGCTGGAGCAGTGAAGGGTTGTTCAATCAGCCAGAACACACAGTTGTGGTTGATTGATTGGAGAGGGCTGGTTCCCGGGTGAGGCAATCTGCGCTGTGATTGGTTGCTAGGGGTGTGGAGGGGGAGTTTCCCTTTTTTCCCGCCTTTTTTCTGTGATTTACCTCATGATGCTCCTATTTGCCTCACTAACTACCCTGTTTCCCAGGGGTAAAATGTAAAATTTGTTACTACTGGTTCTGTGGGAGTGGCTTGGTGGTGGTGGGTAATGTGACTGGGTGGGCATGGCCAACTTTTTTTTTTTTAACTTTTCAAAGCATTTTTTCTAATGCTTTGAAAAGCCTCTGCCCATCAGGCAACTCAGCTGGGATCGTCAGAGACGTTTCACCACCTCTTCGGCCAAGAGGTTGCAGAAAAAAATGCTTTGAAAAGCCTCTGATGATCCCAGCTGAGCCACGCGATCATCAGAGGCTCTTTTTTTTTACTTTTAAAAGCATTTTTTCATCGGAAGAGGTTGTAGAAAAAATGCTTTTAAAAGTAAAAAAAAAAGCCTCTGATGATCGTGCGGCTCAGCAGGGCATGTGGGGGGGGGGGGGGCGCAGGGATTTTTGCTACTAGTTCTCCGAACCACCCGCTGCCAAGGCTACCGGATCAGGCAATCCGGTCTGAACCGGGAGCATTTCACCCCTGCTGTTTTCCCCCAAAATAAGACATCCCCTGATAATAAGCCCAATCGGGTTTTTGAGCGCATGGCAATAAGGCCAAGCGCTTATTTCAGGGTTCAAAAAAATATAAGACAGGGTCTTATTTTCGGGGAAACACGGTAGTTCGCTGTATACATTGACATAAAATGTATTTATTTATATAAAAACACAAGTTTGTGTCAGCGTCTCTGGCTTCATTTGGATACCTGCTGTGCAATTTCCCTGACAAAATCCACACGTCTTAAAATGGTGACGGTTAGGAAACACTGAAGAGAAAGATGTAAGACAGAGGAGACAGAATGTGGAGAATTTGCAGTGTTTTCCTGAAATGGGCGTTGTGGATGAGTTGGGAGTTGGGGACAGACATTGCTTGCTTTCATCAGAGTGGTGCGGTGGCCTAGAGGTGGAGCTCTCGCCTCACAATCAGGAGGCTGTGAGTTCGATCCTAGGTAGAGGCAGATATTTCTCTCTCTGGGCACGATGAGAATATAGCTGCTGAATATAACTCCTCATTGGTGACAGGAAGGGCATCCGGCCAATAAACACTCATCTCCATTCAGTTGCCCAGACTTCACCCCATAAGGGATTATGGGGTCATTAAAATAAGGATGATGATTGCTTGCTTTCATCACTGGTCAAACGTGGTTGTGTAGTGCGTTGTGATAGTCAGGTCAATTCAGTTACATCCTTTTGTCTGGGTGCCTAATACAAGTAGAGGTAGCCTTTGACTTAATAACCACAATTGAACCCAAAATTCCTGTGGCTAGGTGAGCCATTTGTTAAATAGGTTTGTCCTCATTGTACAACCTTTCTTGCCCAGTTATTAAGTGAACCACTGCAGTTGTTAAATTACAGGGAATCCTCAACTTATAACACTTCATTTAGTGACTATTTGAAGTTACAACGGCACTGAAAAATGTGACTTAGGACCTTTTTATCAGACTTACGACCTTTGTAGCAACCCCACGCTCATGTGATCAAAATTCAGATGCTTGGCAACTGATTCATACTTATGACCATTGCTGTATCCCAAGGTCATGTCATTTACCTTTTGCAAACTTCTGACAAGCAAAATGAACGGGGAAGCCAGATTCACTTAACAACCGTGTTACTCACTTATCAGCTGTGGTGATTCCCTTAAAAACTGTGGCGAGAAAGGTCGTAAAATGGGACAAAACTCGCTCAAAACAAATGTCTCGCTTAACAACAGAAATGTTTGGGCTCAATTTTGGTTGTACGTTGAGGACTACCCGTAGTAACACGGTTGTTATGCGAACCTGGCTTCCTCATTGACTTTGCTTGTCAGAAGGTCGCAAAAGAGAATCCAGAGAGGCTGCAACCGTCATAAAATATGAACCAGTTGACAAGCGCCTGAATTTTGATCATGTGACCATGGGAATGCTACCATATGAAAAATGCTCATGTCACTTTTTTCAGTGCCATTATAACTTGAAACGGTCACTAAATGAACTGTCCTAAATCAAGATTCAAGGTGTTAGTTATCACCTTTAAAGCGCTCCATGGCTTAGGACCTGGGTACCTACGAGACCGTCTTTTGCCACCAATAGCCTCCCACCGACCAGTTCGTTCTCACAGGGAGGGACTACTCAGGGTACCGTCAGTCAAATTATGTCGACTGGCGACTCCCAGGGGGAGGGCCTTCTCTGTGGGGGCTCCAACCCTTTGGAATGAACTGTCCCCGGAGATACGGAATATCCCTGATCTCCGTGCTTTCCGCTGTGCCCTCAAGACCCTGATGTTCCAACAGGCGGGGCTAAACATACGAACATGTGAATGATTTTTTAAATGTGATCTAATTCTGGGTTTTATTTAATTGACCAAACTAAGTAATAATTTTAATTCGCAATTTTATGATGTTTGTGTGTCTATATTTTTCTTGACTGTACACCGCCTTGAGTCCTACGGGAGAAAGGCGGTATAGAAATATAATAAATAAATAAATAAATAAATAAATAAATAAATAAATAAATAAATAAATAAATTAATTAATAAATTAATATATCAGTTGCAGCCTTGTGCAATGATGCATGGCTGGCTGGGGAATTCTGGGAGTTGAAGTCCATGTCTCTTAAAAGTGGCCAAGGTTGAGAAAACCTGTTCTAAACCATCCCTCTCATATTCCCACTTCCTGATTTTTCCCCCTCTTGGTCTTCTAAAAACAATCTGGGAAAAACTAAGCTATTCTCTCGGTGCAGGAGTCTGGTTTGAAAGGTAAAGGTGAAGGTTCCCCTCGCACATATGTGCTACTCATTCCCGACTCTAGGGGGCGGTGCTCATCTCCATTTCAAAGCCAAAAAGCCAGCGCTGTCCGAAGACGTCTCCGTGGTCATGTGGCCGGCATGACTCAACGCCAAAGGCGCACGGAACGCTGTTCCCTTCCCACCAAAGGTGGTCCCTATTTTTTCTACTTGCATTTTTTACCTGCTTTCGAACTGCTAGGTTGGCAGAAGCTGGGACAAGTCACGGGAGCTTACCCCGTTACGCAGCACTAGGGATTCGAACCGCTGAACTGCCGACCTTTTGATCGACAAGCTCAGCGTCTTAGCATCACAAATGGTGGTGCTTAATCCCACCCAGGGAAGGGAAAACCGCCATCCTCTTGATGTCAGTGTCAGGGTTCCTAGTAACGCACCCAACGAAAGAAAACTCTGAGGCTTGAGTTTCCTCAAAGTTATTTCAAGCCATCTTTTGCATTGGGCCTTCAGGCCTGCCACATTTCCTACTGTGGGAAACTGGGAGGGGGGGTTGTATGGAGCAAGGGTGATATATTTTATTTATTTATTTATTTATTTATTTTTAAAATTTTTATACCGCCCCCTCTCCCGAAGGACTCGGGGTGGTGAACAGCCAAAATTAAAAACACACAATACAAATATTAAAATACATTAAAACGAAATTAAATTTATCTTTGGCTTCCCCAATTTAAAACCCCTTACCCATAAAATTCCCCAATTAAAAGATTTTTAACCCAGCCAGGCTTGCTGAAATAAAAAAGTCTTCCGGGCCCGGCAGAAGGTATGGAGGTCCGGGATCAGTCGTATCCCTGGGGGTAGCTCCTTCCAGAGGGCGGGTGCCCCCACAGAGAAGGCTCTTCCCCGGAGGGTCGCCAGCCGACATTGCCTGACAGACGGCACCCTGAGGAGGCCCTCTCTGTGGGAGCGTGTTGGCCGGTCATAATATATAGTCATAATAACATAATATATAGTCATAATAACATTCCTTTCTCAGAGAGTCAAGGACATCTTGCCCTGGAACTGGGAGGTAGGTATCTCCAGTTGGGACGGTGCTTTGACTGGACCATGTGATGGACATGTGGGTGTTAGGCAGGGGCCTGGACTTTCCTTTGTGTGGGGAAAACCTGGAAGCTTTCAGATTCGGGTTTTCCCAGATGTGCCAATATGACATCTCTAATAAAATGGAACTTTGAGGAACTTCAAGCCTCAGAGTTTTCTTTTGTTGGGGGTGTTACTTGTAACCCTGACACTTGATCGATTCCACCATCAACACACAAACATAAGAAACAAAGGATGGAAACGAATTAAGAAGGGAAGCAACCTAGAACTAAGGAGAATCCTCCTAACAGTGAGAACAATTCACCGGTGGAACCGCTTGCCACCAGAAGTTGTGGGTGCTCCATCGCTACAGGTTTTTAAGAAAAGACTGCTGGACTTGGCACCCCAATTTTAATCACTCATAAACAGTTTAATCAATTGTAAAATTATAAACAACTAAGAAGACCCTGGAAACTAAATCATATGAAGAATGGTGGCAGGAATTGGGTATGGCTAGTCTAGAGAAAAGAAGGACTGGGGGAGACATGATAACAGTCCTCCAGTATTTGAGGGGCTGCCACAAACAGGAGGGGGGGGGGGTCAACCTATTCTCTATAGTACCTGAAGACAGGACAAGAAGCAATGGGTGGAAACCAATCAAGGGGAGAAGCAACCTGGAATTAAGGAGAAACTTCCTAAGAGTGCTCCATCACTGGAAGCTTTTAAGAATAAACTGGGCATCCAAATGTCTGGAACGGTATAAGATCTCTTGCTCGAGTTGGACTTGGATAAATCCTGTTTTGAAGGAGCCTTGGTGGTACAGTGGACTAAAGTGCTTAGCACTTAGCTGCCAGCTGCCTGCAATTACTGCGAGTTCAATTCTCACCAGGCTCAAGGTTGACTCAGCCTTCCATCCTTCCGAGGTCGGTAAAATGAGGACCCGGATTGTGGGGGCAATAAGCTGACTTTGTATACAACAACACCGCTTGGGGGCGCCGAAAGCCCTAATAAGCAGGTATATACAATAAAGTATGCAGGCTATTGCTATAATGCATTGTAAGCCGCCCTGAGTCTCCGGAGAAGGACCGCATATAAATCGAACCAATAAATAAAAGATTGTGCATGCCGATCTAAAAATCAGACTTTGGATAAAATGTGCTTGCGTCTCTCTCTCTCTCTCTTTCTTTCTCTCCCTCTCCCTCCCTCTGTGCATATGTGTGTCTATACATGCCTGGGTGGGAGTATGGGGGAGAGAGCACGCCTGCCTGCCTTGTTCTCGGAGCGCATGGCTTGTTAATTTTCTGCTCTGCAAAGTGCTGCTATAAATCGTGCGAGGCTGGGCCAGCCAGCAGGAATTGGTTAGAATTATAGCTGTCATGTTCTAATACCTTAATGCATGGCCATTGCTCATAATGACAGGGGACAGGACTGCTCACAAACCCTTGCTTGACACGCTGCGCAACCCAACCCCCCCCCCCCTCCAGCCTTGGCCATTTCTCCCTCCCCCACTCTGAAATGCTTAATAGGCCCCTTTTGTTCTTCTTTCTCCACCCAGCCTCACATCAGCATGAGCTGATTTTCAAAGGTCAGGTATGCTTCAAAGTTTCTTGCACTATTTCTCAATCTTGGGAATTTTTGAAGATGTGTGGGCTTCAATTCCCAGAATTCCCTGGCCAGCATGGTGGCAACTTGAAGAGTTGTGTGGACTTCAATTCCCAGAATTCCCCAGTTAGTATGCCGGCAACTCAAAAGCGTGAGGACCTCTACTCCTAAAATTCCCCAGCCGGCCGTTACCACCTTTTTGCCATGGTGATTAAGCAAATCACAATAGTTCTTAAGTGAATCACATGGTTGTTAAGTGAATCCAGTTTCCCCATTGACTTTGCTTGTTGGAAGCTGTCTGAGAAAGTTGCAAATAACAGTCACATGACCCCCAATATGATGCAACTGTTGTACATGCATGCACGTTGTCAAGGGCCTGAATTTTGATCATGTGACCATGGAGATATCGAAATGGTCATAAGTGCAAGTCCCTTTTTTTCAGAGCCATTGTAACTTCAGTTACTAAACAAATGGTTTTAAGTCAAGGACAACTGTAGAAGAGAATATATACAGCTCAGGGTTGAACTGTGGAGTTCTTGGCGCTCTCTGAACTTTTTTTTTTTTTTTAATTTGATTTATATGCCGCCCTTCTCCGAAGACTCAGGGCGGCTTACAATGCGCTAAGCAATAGCCTTCATTCTTTTTGCATATATATACAAAGTCAGCTTATTGCCCCCACAAACTGGGTCCTCAATTTACCTACCTTAGAAAGGATGGAAGGCTGAGTCAACCTTGAGCCTTGGCGAGATTCGAACCTGCAGTAATTGCAGGCAGCTGGTCTTAATAACCAGCTTAATAACCAGCTTAATAACAGGGTGCCTTAGACCACTGTACTACCAAGGCTCTACAAGCAACTTGCTGGTTGCTTGTAGACATTTTGTTACCCAACTAGGCAACAGCATCAGCGTGAGAGAATGTGGGATTTGCTCCCTGTTTGTATAGAAAAACTTGCCCTTCCAGTTTCGCTGGGTGTAGGTTCCTTTTTTGGTGGTTCCCCTGGTGGCTGGGGAGTTGTAGGCCACAGATCTTCAAATTAGCAGAATAACAGATTTGGAAGGGACTTTGGAGATCTTCTAGTCCAGCCTCCTGTTCAAGCAGGAGACCCTATACCAATGATGGCTAACCTTTTTGCTGTTGCGTGCCAAAAGCAGCGGAAGGGCGGGGGGGGGAGTCGTGTGCATGTGTGCCCATGCCCAAAATTCAATGCGCCCCATGGATGTGCACGCAACCCTCCACGCTCCCCCCAGCTTTTGGCACGCGATGGCACAGTGGGCCCAGTAGGCTCGTTTTTTGACCTCCCCAGGCTCCAGAGGCTTTCTGGGGAGGGTGAAAACGGCCTTTCCCAACACCCCGGAAGCCCTCCGGAGGCCGGAAACAGCCTGTTTCCCGACTTCCAGTGGGCCCGGAAGGCCCGAAAATCAGTTGGCCGGCAAACGCATGCATGCCCACTGTTATAGCTCCACGTGCCACCTGTGGCACGCGTGCCATAGGTTCGCCATCATGGCCCTATAGCATTTCAGACAAATGGTTGTCCAATCTCTTCTTAAAAGCCTCCAGTACCCACAACTTCTGGAGGCAAGTAGTTCCACTGATTAATTGTTCTTCCTGTCAGGAAATTTCTCCTTAATTCCAGGTTGCTTCTCTCCTTGGTTAGTTTCCACCCATTGCTTCTTGTCCTGCCCTCAGGTGCTTTGGAGAATAGCTTGACTCCCTCATCTTTGTGGCAGCCCCTGAGATATTGGGAGATTGCTATCATGTCTCCCCTTCTTTTCATTAAAGTAGACCTACTCAATTCCAGCAACTATTCTTTATATGTTTTAGCCTCCAGCCCCTTCATCATCTTTGTTGCTCTTCTCTGCATTCTTTCTAGATCAGTGATGGCAAATCTTTTCGGTACCAAGTGCTGAAAAGATCACACGGAAACCGCTTGTCGGGGCTGCACTCCAGAAAAGCCATACTTCCAGATTCCGGCACGCATGTGCACCAATCAGCTAGCCAGCGTGCATGCACACACCGGTTTTCGGTACTGCTGCACATGTGAAGGACAGCTGATTGTCGCGCGCATGTGCGCCAGAAACCTGGAAGACAAACAGGCAAGGCCATGCATGCCGTGCGACATGGCTTCATGTGCCACTTTGGGCACGCGTGCCATCACGGTTCTAGAGTCGCCATCACAGTTCTAGAGTCTCAACCTATTTTTTATATTGTGGCCACCAAAACTGGATGCAGTATTCCAAGCATGGTCTTACCACACTTGGAATAAGCTGTGAGGTTGAGGAAACCCTGCTCTAGACCACACATTCGAATGGCAGGGCTGCAGTCCCAAGGTGATTGTCCCAGCCTGGACCGTGAGTTAAAGCCTGCAGAACCAGGGGTGAAATCCAGCAGGTTGTGACAGGTTCTGGAGAACCGGTAGCGGAAATTTTGAGTAATTCGGAGAACCAGTAGTGGAAATTTTGAGTAGTTTGGAGAACCAGTAGCGGAAATTTTTTGTACTTCGGAGAACCGGTAGTGGAAATTTTGAGTAGTTTGGAGAACCTGTAGCAGAAATTTTGAGTAGTTCGGAGAACCAGTAGCGGAAAGTTTGAGTAGTTCGGAGAACCGGCAGTGGAAATTTTGAGTAGTTCGGAGAACCGGTAGTGGAAATTTTGAGTAGTTCAGAGAACCGGTAGCGGAAATTTTGAGTAGTTCGGAGAACCAGTAGTGGAAATTTTGAGAAGTTTGGAGAACCAGTAGCGGAAATTTTGAGTAGTTCGGAGAACCGGTAGTGGAAATTTTGAGTAGTTTGGAGAAACAGTAGCGGAAATTTTTTGTACTTCGGAGAACCGGTAGTGGAAGTTTTGAGTAGTTCGGAGAACCAGTAGTGGAAATTTTGAGTAGTTCGGAGAACCGGCAGTGGAAATTTTGAGTAGTTTGGAGAACCTGTAGCAGAAATTTTGAGTAGTTCGGAGAACCAGTAGCGGAAATTTTGAGTAGTTCGGAGAACCGGCAGTGGAAATTTTGAGTAGTTCGGAGAACCGGTAGTGGAAATTTTGAGTAGTTTGGAAAACCAGTAGTGGAAATTTTGAGTAGTTCAGAGAACCGGTAGCGGAAATTTTGAGTAGTTCGGAGAACCAGTAGTGGAAATTTTGAGTAGTTTGGAGAACCAGTAGCGGAAATTTTGAGTAGTTCGGAGAACCGGTAGTGGAAATTTTGAGTAGTTCGGAGAACCGGTAGTGGATTTTTTGAGTAGTTTGGAGAACCAGTAGCGGAAATTTTGAGTAGTTCGGAGAACCGGTAGCGGAAATTTTGAGTAGTTTGGAGAACAGACAAATACCACCTCTGGCTGGCCCCATAGTTGGGTGGGAATGGAGATTTTGCAATATCCTTCTCCTGCCACACCCACCAAGCCACGCTCACCAAACCACACCATGCCCACCAAGCCACACCCACAGAACTGGTAGTAAAGAAATTTGGATTTCACCACTGTGCAGAATATGTCCTCGGAGGCTCATGGTTTCCAGCCAGGAGCTCTGCAGCCTCTCCATCCACCTGTCTTCAGAGAAGACAGAAGGCCGCTATCTAGTCCCCAAACCTCCAGAATGGTCCCCTAAAGCCCCCAAACCATCCAATCCGCTGCACTTCTCAGCAAGGTGATCAATTTTAAGGCTAATTAGGTATTAATTGCCAAAAAGACAGCAGCTTTGATAGCCCATGCAAATTTATCTCCCACCTGCTCACTGCCTCTTGTTAAAATCCAATTAAATCCCAGCCATTTGTATAGTTTGATGTGTTAGTGAAAGTTAGGTATCTTCTCTTTTTTAGTTGCTTTATTGAATTTTACCCGGCTGGCTTTTCAACGCAGCGGCCTTCCATCAGCTGCTGTCTCGTAAAATGGGGGAAGTGATTACAAAGTCATCAATGATTGATTTGACAGAATTTTTGCAGCAGGGAAGGTGTAGAGACGGCTGCCTTTGTGGTGGTAGCGATACTATCTCTGTTGTGGCCCGTCAGCAGCCTGTGCGGATTGTAGCTGATTCAGACAGCGAGGAGGCTGGTGTGGTGCTGCACCAGCAGCCTGTGTAGCTGGCACTCGAGTCGGACAATGAGGAGACTGGAGAAGATGTGGTGCCAGAGGTGGGGATTCAGCCAGGGCCTTCAGAACCTCCAGAAGCTCCTTTAAGTGAAGAGGACGAAGAGGAGGAGCCTCTTCTCGATGCACGGGCGCGCAGAGTGGCAAAAGGCAGGAGTGGCTCCTCAGGAGGAGGTTCTTCGAGAGTAAGGCTTGGGGCTAATTGGCCACTCCCTTAACCTATTTAAGGAGGAACGCCGACTGAAGCAATTTGTAGGGAACAACTTTAGTTCACTCTCCTTCGCGTCTGGATTCTCTGCAAATTGCTTCTGGGCTTTCTGCCAACCTTAGTAAGATTGTGATTACTTTATCTTTGGTTTCTTGTAGTCTGTTAAGAAAGTTTATTAACAGCCTTTGTTTTGAAAAAGACTGAGTTATTTTAGTAAATTAAGTTTTGTACAAACTGTGTGTGTGCTGTGTTCTTTGGGATCCGTAGCTGGGGCAGAACAGTCTCCTGCAGGTGTGACAAGGTGGCAGGGCCACAATCCCTGGAATAGGACAAGGCCCGAAAGCAAGAATTCAATACGGATGGTTCTTGATTTACGACCTCAATTCAACCCCTAATTTCCGTTGCTGAGCATGACGGTTAAGCGTGCTTTGTTCCATTTTACGAACTTTCTATCCACAGGTGTTAAGTGAATCACCACAGTCTTGATAAGTTAGTCACATGCTGGTTAACGGAATCTGGCTTCCCAATTGTTTTTTGCTTGTCAGAAAGTCGCAAAAGGGGATCAAATGACCCCCACTGCAACCGTCATAAATACGACTCAGTTGCCAAGCGTCTGGATTTTGATCACGTGACCGTGGGGACGCTGCAACGGTCGTAAGTGTGAAAAACAGTCATAAGTCTTTTTTTCAGTGCCGTGGTAGCTTTGAATGGTCACTAAACGAATGGTTGTAAGTCAAGGACCACCCGTAAAGTCTCTTTAAGGCTTGAATTGGGAATAAATATAGAATGCTGGAAACTGCAAAAATAGCGACCCATTTTATAATGAGCGGATTAAGATGGGATTCTCTCTGAAGGATACGAAATGTTTCTTCCCCGTTTTCTCACCACCTGGGCTGTGTTGCTGTTTATTTATTTATTAGATGTTTTATACCTCCTTTATTACCTTATAAGTAACTCACTGAGGACATACCTAATACTTCTTCCTTCTCACATTTTTCCCACAACAACTCTGTAAAATGGATTGGCCTGAGGGAAAGTGATCAGTCCAAAATCACCTAGCCGACTTTGACGCCTAAGGCAGAACTAGAACTCACCGTCTCCTGGTGATCAGTCCAAAGTCACCCAGCCAGCTTTCATGCCAGAGGCAGGACTAGAACTCACAGTGTCCTAGTGATAAGCCCAAAGTCACCCAGCTGCCTTTTGAGCCAAAGGAAGGACTAGAATTTACAGTCGCCTGGTGATTGGCCCAAAGTCACCCAGCCAGCTTTCATGCCAGAGGCAGAACTAGAACTCACAGCGTCCTAGTGATAAGCCCAAGGTCACCCAGCTGCCTTTTGAGCCAAAAGAAGGACTAGAATTTACAGTCGCCTGGTGATTGGCCCAAAGTCACCCAGCCAGCTTTCATGCCAGAGGCAGAACTAGAACTCACAGCGTCCTAGTGATAAGCCCAAGGTCACCCAGCTGCCTTTTGAGCCAAAGGAAGGACTAGAATTTACAGTCACCTGGTGATTGGCCCAGAGTCACCCAGCCAGCTTTCATGCCAGAGGCAGAACTAGAACTCACAGTGTCCTAGTGATAAGCCCAAAGTCACCCAGCTGCCTTTTGAGCCAAAGGAAGGACTAGAATTTACAGTCGCCTGGTGATTGGCCCAAAGTCACCCAGCCAGCTTTCATGCCAGAGGCAGAACTAGAACTCACAGTGTCCTAGTGATAAGCCCAAGGTCACCCAGCTGCCTTTTGAGCCAAAGGAAGGACTAGAATTTACAGTCGCCTGGTGATTGGCCCAGAGTCACCCAGCCAGCTTTCATGCCTAAGGCTGCTTATTTTATTGTTTATTAAATTTCCTCACACTGGGAACTCTTTCTCAAATTGTATCTGTTTTGTGTATCACTGGGAGCAAGATAGTTGTTGCCTCGTATGTGTTTGTGCAGGGGTGGGCTTCAAAAATTTTAGCAAGAGGTTCTCTGCCCAGTTGCTGGGTGGGCGTGGCCATGGTGGGCGTGGCCTAGTCAGCTTCCTGCACCATGGCGGAGGGGGGGCGCATTTGACCTCCCCGGGCTCCGGCGGCTTTCCTCAAGCCTCCAGGAAGGCCTCAAAACGGCCTCCCCAGGCTCCAGAGGCCCTCTAGAGGCCAGAAACGGGCCCATTTCCGGCCTTCCTGAACTTCCGGTAGGCCCGTTTTTCACCCTCCCCGAGCCTGCATCCCAAAATGGGCTCCTGGGAGGGCGGTGTATTTATATATGATGACCTGATTTTGAAGTGCGCTTTGGTGTCTATACCATGATGTAGTAGTTACTTCGGCTTTCTTCTCTTCTTGCATTGTATTACGATGGTCTTACTTTATGTGTCACTTCGAACTTTTGGAATGAAAACGGCTTCAGGGCCATCTGAGAGAGTCAAAAAAGTCACCATGGCAGTCGCAACCACACAATCAAAGCCTCAACTCCAGTTTAACATGCAAACATGCAAAGAGCCTTGGTAGTACAGGGGTTTAAAGCACCCTGTTATTAAGCTGGTTATTAAGACCAGCTGCCTGCAATTACTGCAGGGTTCGAATCTCGCCAAGGCTCAAGGTTGACTCAGCCTTCCATCCTTTCTAAGGTAGGTAAATTGAGGACCCAGTTTGTGGGGGCAATAAGCTGACTTTGTATAAATATACAAAAGGATGAAGGCTATCGCTGAGCACATTGTAAGCCGCCCTGAGTCTTCGGAGAAGGGCGGCATATAAATCAAATTAAAAAAAAAAAACCACTCAAAGGGGTACACAAGGTAGTCCTCGACTTGCAACAGTTTGTTTAATGACCGTTTTACAACGGCACTGAAAAAGGTGGCTTATGGCCATTTTTCATACTTGTGACCGTCACAACGGTCAATTTACTGCTGGTTCGAATCTCTCCAAGGCTCAAGGTTGACTCAGCCTTCCATCCTTTCTAAGGTAGGTGAAATGAGGACCCAGTTTGTGGGGGCAATAAGCTGACTTTGTAAAAATATACAAAAGGATGAAGGCTATTGCTTAACGCACTGTAAGCCGCCCTGAGTCTCCGGAGAAGGGCGGCATATAAATCAAATTTAAAAAAAAACAAAAAAAACAACGTCCCCGTAGTCACGGGATCTTGGCAACTGCCTCCTATTTATGGCAATTGCACTGTCCCGAAATCATGGGATCCCCTTTTGACCAGCAGTGGGAAAGTCAGATTCACTTAACAACCGTGGCAAGAAGGGTCGTAAAATGGGGCAATAGTCACTTAACAAACGCCTCGCGTAGGAACAGAATTTTTGGGCTCAATTATGGTCATAAATTGAGGACTACCTGTAGTATCTTGGCAGAGATATTTTTTTTAACTGATGGCTGTGGTTTTTTTGCAAACCCAGGGAGTTATGCCTCAAATATACTGTAATCACTTCAAGATTACGGACATTATCATAATCAGAATAGAATAGAATTCTTTACTGGCCAAGTGTGATTGGACACACAAGGAATTTGTCTCGGTGCCTACGCTCTCGGTGTACATAAAAGAAAAGATACGTTCATCAAGAATCATAAGGTGGGGGGGGGGAAAAGGGGGAAAAAAATTGTATTTGAAAAACTTTTTCAATAAAAAAAAAAGAATCATAAGGTACAACACTTAATGATAGTCATAGGGTACAAATTAGCAATCATAACATAACTTCATCACACAACGTTCTTCTACCAACGTTCTTCTTTCTCTAGGTTTCTTCTCCAGCGGGATTACAGCTTTTTGAAGGACATCAACATCTGGCCCCCATTTGTCATCATCGGGGTCTACTTTTCCACCCTCTCAGCTGCCATGAGCAACCTCATTGGGGCCTCCCGGATCCTTTACGCTTTGGCCAAAGATGACCTCTTTGGTGAGTAACAAGAGAAGAACATAGCAATCTTTATGTCATGTTTGTGTGGTGTATATTGGAGTGGGGGGACCCTTTGAGAGCTGGATGCAACGAAATTTCATTTTAATGTATGCCAATTGGCCTACATTCAAAGTGACAATAAAGAAAAGACTAAGACTAAGTCTCCTCCAAACCTGGCAACTTTAAGACTTGTGGACTTCAACTCCCAGAATTCCTCAGCCACGCTGGCTGAGGAATTCTGGGAGTTGAAGTCCGCAAGTCTTAAAGTTGTCAGGTTTGGAGACCCCTGCTCTAAAAAAGTAGCCTTCTGTCACTCAAGAAAGCTTGGACTCCATCACATCATAAGTAGTGATGGGTTCCTATTGATTTGCTCCGGATCTTGCGAACCGGTAGTGACGGTGGCGGGAGGCTCCACCCACCCACCCGGACGTCATCACAGACACTCTACGCATACACAGAAGCGCCGCGGGTGACCGCTTCTGTTGCAAACAGGTAGTGAAGATAAGTGGAACCTACCCCTGATCATAAGGGTTGTGGAATCAGTAGGCCCTAAAGGATGATCTAGGTCTGTGATGGCGAACCTGTGACACGCATGCCACAGGTGGCACGTGGAGCCATATCTGTAGGCATGCGAGCGTTTCCCTAGCTCAGCTCCAGCATGCATGCGTTCGCCAGCCAGCTGATTTTCGGGCCTTTCGGGCCCACCGGAAATTGGGAAATGGGCCGTTTCTGGCCTTCAGGGGGGTGGGGAAGACCATTTTCACCCTCCCTCGGCTCCTAGAAAACCTCTGGAGCCTGGGGAGGGCATAAAACAGGCCTACGGGGCCCACCGTGCCATCGCATGCCAAAAGCGTGGGTCGCGTGGGGGGGATTGCGTGTGCATGCATGGGGGGCAGGGCACATTGAATTATGGGTGTGGGCACGCGCGCACTCGACCCCCCGCGCTCCCCCCCCCGCTTTTGGCACACATCAGCAAAAAGGTTAGCCATCACTGAGATAGGTTAAACTTTTGCCAAACTCCCAAAGGTATTTTTTGCAAGAGGCAACTGGACTTTCTGGTTTTTCTTTGAAGACATTTCGCTTCTCATCCAAGAAGTTTCTTCAGCTCTAAGTGAATGGTGGGGAATGGAAGGATTTATACTCCTTGCAGACAAAGCTGGTCATTTGCATCCTTTTTAGAGAGTCGTTGAGGCCACTTGGAGGTTTATCTGTGTCCTCAGGGTCACCTGAGTGGTGCAAATGGGCATGGAGCCTTTTTGGACCTGCTATGCTACCTTTGCTTGACAGAAGTTCACAAAAGGGGATCACATGAGCCCCCCCGGACATTGTAAATATGAATTTACAATGCATCTACCAAGCATCTGAATTTTGATCACGTCACCCTGGGGATGCTTCAACGATGGTCAGTGTGAAAAATGGTCGTAAAAGGGCCGGGAGGGCATTTTATCAGGTTCGCCTGATTCGCCAGTTGCGTCCCTTTCTGGATTGGGACTTGTTAAATACAGTCACTCATGCCCTCGTCACTTCCCGCCTGGACTACTGCAGTGGTCTCTATATGGGGCTCCCCTTGAGGAGCACCCGGAGGCTCCAGCTGGTCCAGAATGCGGCCGCGCGGGTGGTTATGGGAGCGACAGGGCGCTCCCATGTGACCCCCCCCTGCGCGAGCTGCACTGGCTCCCGGTGGTCTTCCGGGTGCGCTTCAAGGTTTTGGTTACCACCTTTAGAGCGCTCCATGGCATCGGACTGGGGTATTTACGAGACCGCCTTCTGCCACCAGTAGCCTCTCACCGACCAGTACGCTCCCATAGAGAGGGGCTCCTCAGGGTGCCGTCGGCCAAACAGTGTCGACTGGCGGCCCCCAGGGGGAGAGCCTTCTCTGTGGGGGCACCCGCCATCTGGAACGAGCTCCCTCAGGAGATACAGAGGATCCCGGACCTGCACACTTTCTGCCGTGCCATCAAAACATTTCTTTTCCAGCAGGCCGGCCTGGCCTAACCTCTCTTTTAAACTGTTTTTTTTAAAATTTTTAAAATTTTAAAATTTTAAATTTGTCTTATGAATTTGGGGTGTTTTAAATTTCGTTTTCCAGGCCAATTATTTAATTGTATTTTAATGGTTTTTTAACATTTGTATTATATGTATTTTATTTGGCTGTTCACCGCCCTGAGTCCTTCGGGAGTAGGGCGGTATACAAATTCAATCAATCAATCAATCAATCAATAAATAAATAATAAATAAATAAATAAAATAATAGTAATAATAATAGTAATAATAATAGTAATAATAATAATAATTCGCATTTTTCAGTGCCATTGTAACTTCAAATGGTCACTAAATGAATGGTTGTAAGGCGAGGACTACCTGTATTTACTTCTTGAATTTCTTATACCTTACAAAATTGACCACATATCTCCAGCTTCTGTGTATCATTACGTTCTTTCTCTAGATTTTTATTTTCTGTAAGTCTTCACCGCTTCTATCCATGTCTTCAATGTCATACAGTAAATAAATATAAAAAAATTGTGGGGGGGGGGGAAGTGCTAATTGTGGTACGTTCATATCAAGCCACAACACATGAGCCCAGTGAGAAATGTTGAGAGACGATTCCCTCAGGCAGCCAGGCTCATCTTGAAAAAGCTAGGCCTGGCCAGGCGAGTTGATGGATGGGGCACCACTCAGAAAGCCACGGTTACAAGCAACAGAGAAGTTGAACAAATCATTGCAAAAGAAGTCAAGGGCATCCAATTTGTTGCACTATGAAAACTCCGCTATTGAGCTCAACCCCAAGGAAGTTTTATTTTTTACTATATGAGTGGAAAGAAGAATTGGAACATTAGTTGAGGAAAACCATTTCTATCCTGCCCAGTAGTGGATGAAACTGATCTCCTTCATAAGCCTGCCATATATAATTTTAAAAAAAGAGGGAAACATATACATCTCTTTGAACATTTTCCCCAGCACAAATTTCTCTCTGCTTTGTTACGGCGGCTGTAGCAATATCACCAGATGAAGTTAGAGAATTTATTTACTCATTATTTTATGATGTCTGGATTGACTCTAATAATGCATTGCCCTAGTGAGGATTTGGGATTTCTCTCGGCCTTTTGCCTGTTTTATAGAAACGTATTATCTTACCAGGAACATATATTTTTCTAGCAAATGGCCAGGAAGGCGGGCGAGGTACGCCCAAGGAAGTTGTTGAAAAAGCCAAGAATCTGCCAATCGCATGGCTACCCAGAGAGAGGTTGGAATTACAGTTTTAATAAATAAATTTCTGCCCTTCAGACCTGACAAATTCCTCAGAAGTTTACGGGAATATAAATGCACCATAATAAAGAACATACATCGTCTCTTCGGTTTCCTGTTACAATAAAAACAAAGAGTTATAAACCCACAGAACTGTCAGGTAGAAATGACCAAAAAAACCCCAAAACCCTTTGATAAATCAAAATCCTTTCGCTGGAATTGGGAAGTTGAGCTTAGTGGATCAGGAAAATGGTTCCACATTTGTGGGCCTCTACTTAAAAGGGACTTTTCCTCTCTCATCCTATTGCCTGGAGAACATCTTCTGATAGCCATGATTTATAGCCAGGGCAAGAAGCAAAAGTCGAAGTGGCACTGATGATATTACCTAGTTTGGTAATAAAACGTCTCCAAGAAAACCACCACGCCAAGGACCACACAAAAGCTGAATTAAATGATCTGTGCTGTTTCTTATTAAATTTAAAACTGTTCAGTTAATCCAAACCCCTTTTTAAATGTAAATTTTAATTTGTTTTAAATTATGGGGTATTTTAAATTCAGCCAAATTATTTAATTCGTTTTTAATTCATTATAAATTTTTGTATGTATGTGTTTTTATCTTGTGGCTGTTCACTGCCCTGAGTCCTTCGGGAGAAGGGCGGTATAGAAATTTAATAAAATAAAATAAATAAATAAAATAAACCCCTTATGGATTATGCCTTCCATAGAAGACCTGTTATTCAGTACTCTTCGACGTACAACAATTCATTTAGTGACCGTTCTTAGTTACAGTGGCGCTGAAAAAAGTGACTTTGGACCAGTTTTCACACTTATGACCATTCCGGCATCCACATGGTCATGTGATCAAAATTCTGACTCCTATTTATGATGGTTGCAGTGTTGGAATAGGTCAGGAGTCAGCAACCTGTGTCTCTGGAGCTGCATGTGGCTCTTTCACCCCTCTGCTGCGGCTCCCTGTCACTCAAAATATGTGTTACAACCGCCAATGTGCGACACGCGATTTATTGAGCTTTTCAACCCCCAGTAGGCCAACCATGCATAAATCCAAGAAAAGAAAAGTTTCAGAAGAAAACAGAACATTTAATTCAACTACATATGCTAGTTTTGTGGCCGCTTAAGAAATAGTCCGGCACGGGAAGGGTTTTGTGGCTCCCGGTGTTTTCTTTTCTGTGGGAAACGGGTCCAAATGGTTCTTTGAGTGTTTAAGGTTACAGACCCCTGGAATAGGTCTTATTTTCGGGAAAACGTGTGTGTGTATAAACTCAATAAGGTGTGGCTGCAATAGTATTATTAATGTCCTTTATTATTTTTTACTTTCCTCCTTTATTGGCTATGCACTTTAGTATTTTTTTTTTTTAAATTTGATTTATATGCTGCCCTTCTCCGGAGACTCAGGGCGGCTTACAATGCGTTAAGCAATAGCCTTCATACTTTTGTATATTTTATACAAAGTCAGCTTATTGCCCTCACAATCCGGGTTCTCATTTTACCTACCTTAGAAAGGATGGAAGGCTGAGTCAACCTTGAGCCTGGGGAGATTTGAACTTGCAGTAATTGCAGGCAGCTGATGTTAATAACAGTGCTTTAGTCTGCTGCGCCACCAGAGCTCTTATTCTTATTCGTATTCTTATTCTTATTATATTCTATTGTTTTGCAAGTACACTGAATGCTTCTGTACACAAATTCCCTGTGTGTCTAACCACACTTGGCCAAATAATAATAAAATACAGGTAATCCTTGACTTAGAAGAGTACATTTACTGTCTGTTCAAAGTTAAAACAGCCCTGAAAAAAGTGACTCATGACCGTTTTTCACACTTACGACCATTGCAGTATCTCCATGGTCACGTTATTAAAATTCAGGGGCTTGGCAACTGTCTTATATTTGTGACGGTTGCGGTGTCCCTGTGTCACGCGATCCCCGTTTTGCGACCTCCTGGCAAGCAAAGTCCACAGGGAAGCCAGATTCACTTAACAACCCTGTTACTAACTTAAATCTGCAGCGATTCACTTAACAGCCGTAGCAAGGAAGGTCATAAAACGGGGAGCAAAATTCGCTGAACAAATATTTCACTTAGCAACATCAATTTTTGGGCTCAATTGCTCTGAAAAGAAAGGCTCTTAAAAGAAAAACCAGACTTTTATTTCTAAGTTCCAGTTTTCACGGGGCCTGAGAAGAGAAGCATTGAAGCAAGTGAGAAGTTACGAAGCTCCGGACATTTTTCTTTTGTCTGAGGGAAATAGGCTTTAAAATGGCAAAGAGCAAAATGTGCAAGGGAGCGTAAAGTGTAAAATATTGGGGAGAAAATACCTAAATGGCACAAAATGAGCCGATAGGTATTGGAGTGATGGTAACCAAGAAAGAATAACTCAGTGCAAAGACTGATCCAGTGTGTAAACCGGGTGTCAACAACCCGTCACTCCGGAGCCGCATGCAGCTCTATCGGCCCTCTGCTGCGGCTCCCTGTCCCATCACTGGCTGGCCCTGCCCCTCATCCTCTCCTCCCAGTCAGTCCTCGCCTGGCCTTGGAAATCCAAGATACAGAGGGGGGGGGGGAGAAGCGAGGGAGAGAGAGAGACATAGATACAGAGAGAGAGAGAGATACCGGGGGGGGGGGGAGAGATACAGAGAGAGGGGGGGAGAGGAGAAGATAGGATGAGAGAGACATAGATACATAGAGGGAGAGAGGGAGCGAGAAAGACATAGAGAGGGGGAGAGAGGGAGAGGGAGTGAGAGAGACATAGAGAGAGAGAGATACAAAGAGAGGGGGGAGAGAGAGAGAGGAGAAGATAGAGAGGAGGAGAGAGAGAGACAGAGAGATACATAGAGGGGGGAGAGGGAGGGAGAGAGACAGAGAGAAGGGGGAGAGGGAGAGGGAGCGAGAGAGACAGAGAGAAGGGGGAGAGAGGGAGAGGGAGAGGGAGAGAGAGAGACATAGAGAGATACAAAAAGGGGAGAGAGAGAGAGAGAGGAGAAAGAGAGGAGGAGAGAGAGACATAGAGAGATACATAGAGGGGGAGAGGGAGGGAGAGAGACATAGAGAGAAGGGAGAGAGGGAGAGGGAGCGAGAGAGACATAGAGAGAAGGGGGAGAGAGGGAGAGGGAGTGAGAGAGACAGAGAGAGAGAGATACAAAGAGAGGAGAGAGAGAGAGAGAGGAGAAGATAGAGAGGAGGAGAGAGAGACAGAGAGATACATAGAGGGGGGAGAGGGAGTGAGAGAGACATAGAGAGAAGGGGGAGAGGGAGTGAGAGACAGAGAGAGATACAAAGAGAGGGGAGAGGGAGAGAGGGAGATAGAGAGGGAGAGAGGAGAAGATAGGAGGAGAGAGAGACATAGAGAGATACATAGAGGGGAGAGAGAGAGACATAGATACAGAGAGAGATACGGGGGGAGAGAGAGAGATACAGAGAGAGAGAGGAGGAGATGGAGAGGAGGAGAGAGAGAGAGACAGAGAGAGTAGGGGAGAGAAAGAGAGAAAAAGGTTTTGTGGTTCCCGGTGTTTTTTAACAACCGGTTCTCTGCCCTAATGACCAGCTGGGTAGGCATGGCCTAGGGAGGGGTCATGTGACTGGGTGGGAGTGAGTGATGTGGAGTTGTTTTTGTTGTTGTTTTTTTCTGCGGGAAACGGGTCCAAATGGCTCTTTGAATGTTTAAGATTGCAGCCCCCTTTTGCTCTGAAGCAAAAGAAGAAAAAACCAATTTCCCATTCGGAGATCATTAAAAAAGAATTGTTATAGGCAGGGGTGGGATTCAGCCGGTTTTGATGAACCGGTACTTACAGCCAATGGCTGGGCCCACTCACCTGCCCCGGCATTATCCCGTCGTTTCTGGCTTTCCCAAACTTCCGGTAGGCCCATTTTTTGCCCTCCCCGAGCCTCCGCGCGTACCCTGCACTTAGCCGCATCCGAAACGGGCCATGTGGGGACTCCTGGGAGTGGCAGGGCGGGTTGGGTGGGGCCAGCCAGGAGTGGGATTTGGGGGTTCTTCGAACTGCACAGAATCTTAGCTAGAGGTTCTCCCGAACCCCCAGTACCCGATCCCTGAGTACAACCATTGATCTTAATGGATTATTTCATTTTTTTTTCTCTCTCTCTGCCCTGCCTGGCCTTGTGATAAAGGCAAAGTTTTGGGCCCAGCGAAGCAGACATCGGCTGGTGAAAACCCCTGGGTAGCCGTCATCTTCTCCTGGATCCTTGTACAGGTGAGTTCAGTGCTTCCCCCCTTTCACACGACATGCATTGTCAGGGAACATCTCATCCGATCCATTAGCACAAACCGTGAATTTATATTAAATTTTAAATTGCTGTTTTGTCTGTGTTTTTAAATAGGCTGTACACCACCCTGAGTCCTTCAGGAGAAGGGCAGTATAGAAATAAAATAATAATAATAATAATAATAATAATAATAATAATAATAATAATAATAATAATAATAATAATAATAATAATAATAATAATAATATACAATAATATAACCCTCCGGGAGGGTGGGGGAAGGCTGTTTTCACCCTCCCCAGGCTCCTAGAAAGACTCTGGAGCCTGGGGAGAGCAAAAAACAAGCCTTACCCACCTGGAGGTTTTACGACCTTTCTGGCCACAGCTGTCAAGTTAGTAACACGTTTGAAAAGCGAATCTAGCTTTCCCACTGATCGTGTGTCAAAAGGTCGCAAAAAGATGAAGACACGACCTCCCCAGGACATTGCAACTTCTCATAAATATGAAGCCGTTGCCAAGCGTGCGCATTTTGATCACGTGGAGATGCTGCAATAATCGTGAATGTGAAAAATGGTCGTAAGTCTCTTTTTCCAGTGTCGTCGTAGCTTGGAACGGTCACTAAATGAAGAGCTATAAGTCAAGGACAACTTGTAATCAGGTCTGAGCCGGTTAGCTTTCTGAGATTGACCAAAGCATTGTGGGTGCTGCCCTCTGGCTGTAGAAGGAGAATTAGCCCCACTGTGAATTTAAATGGTGAAAAGTTTTGGAAACTTTGGGAAGAACTTTTGAGAACAGAATAACAGAGCCGGAATTTATTTTATTTATTTTATTTATTGGTTCGATTTATATGCCGCCCTTCTCCGGAGACTCAGGGCGGCTTACAAGGCGTTAAGCAATAGCCTTCATACTTTTGTATATACCTGCTTAGTAGGGCTTTCGGCCCCCCCAAGCGGTGTTCTTTTTTTAATACAAAGTCAGCTTATTGCCCCCACAATCCGGGTCCTCATTTTACCTACCTCGGAAGGATGGAAGGCTGAGTCAACCTTAACAGTGCTTTAGTCTGCTGCACCACTATAAGGCTCCTTATAGTATATAAAAATTCCAACTTCAATTGAACAGTGTGTTGTCTGGGTACAAATCATTTTAGGAAGTAATAATCAGAGTATTTACAACAATATTCATCGCATTTATATCATTTATACTAATATTAATACCATTAATAATCAGACTATTTGTTTAACCAATTTAACACATCTTCCTTCTATCGCTGATCCTTTCATATATTTCCCTATTTCTAGTTCCTATTTTTGCCAGCTAGCCATTGATAAAATAATCCCAAATCAAAAAATATTCCATTTCTTTCTTTTTCTTAATTGTAAATGTTAGCTTGTCCATTTCTGCGCATTCTGATATTTTTCTAATCACATCTTCATCTGTTGGGATCCCTTCACTTTTCCACTATTGTGCAAATACTATTCTTGCTGCCATTAATACATGTAAAATCAGATATACATACATTCCCTTTATTATACTTGTCTGGTAAAATGCCCAGCAAAAATGTCTCTGGTTTCAAGTCTATGTGTTGTTTTATCATTTTTTTCCAGCCATGTATGTATTTTTGTCCAATATTTTTTCACTTTTTGACATGTCCACCACATATGATAGTATGAACCGGGTGTCTCATGACATTTCCAACATTTTGCAGATTTATTCTTAAACTTTTTTGCTAATCTTAAGGGCGGAAATTGCCATCTCGGCTCACCTCTGTTCTTAAGCAGCTCACAAAATTCCCTAAAAATGTAATACAGGTAATCCTTGATTTATAACAACTTCTGTGATTGCCTTAGCAACAATGCCAAAAAAGTTCGTAACTTCAGGAGCGACTCGCTTAACAACTTCCTCGCTTAACAATGGAAATTCTGATCCCCATTGTGGTCATAAGTCGAGGACGACTTTGTTAAGGAGAAGGGGTAGAGCGAGTCCTTCCCTTCGTGCAAGGAAGTGAAATAGCGGAGGAGACTAAACATTTTGATCGTCATCTGAATATGGGGGCACCCAATAATTTCTTATCACTTTGGTTGTCATCACTGCATCTTCTAATGCCTCTCGAAGTGTCTCCCGGAAGACAAAGTGAGATAAAAAATTGCCTTGGCAGGACACGCTGGAAATATGCATCTATCTATCTTTCTTTTCTTGAGACGCAAGCCGGTGTATAAATTGATTGAACAAATAAATCAGGACGATGCCCTAGAAGCTCAGTGGGGACATCTGTGACGTTAAATAGTATAGAATTCAGGACAAACACAGAGAAGACTGCATGAAGTATGCTTGTTATCTTAAGGTGTTTTTTTTAAATTATATATATATATATATATATATATATATATATATATATATATATATATATATATATATATAATATATATATATATAATATATATATATATATATATATATATATATATATATATATATATATATATATTATATATATATATATATATATATTATATATATATATATATATATTATATATATATATATATATATATTATATATATATATATATATATATATATCATCATATATATCATCATCATCAAGCTGATGAAGGGAGGAGAACTTGTGGCTCAGAGGTTAATACAACTGCCTAATATGCAGGCAGCCCAAGTTCGAATCCGAGTAAGGCAGGGGTGGGTTCTAAATTTTTTTACTACCGGTTCTGTGGGCGTGGCTTATTTTGTGGGCGTGGCTTGGAGGTCATGTGACTAGGTGGGCGTCGCTAGCTGGTCAGAGTCCTTTCTGGAAGGTCCTTCGCACTTACGACCAGTCCTCGCACTTACGACCCGACTCATTTGTTTGCTTTTAACACTGATCAGCTGTAGGGTGGCCCTTGGAAGCCCCGCGGCAAGAGTTTAAACAGTTTTTTTCCCTCTAGTCATCAGCTGGGACTCAGGAGGCAGCAATAGATTGGGGGTGGGACCAAATAAAAGGTAAGAATAACGTGGGGGGGAGGGCGGGGGGGGGAGAACCGTTTCGATGATGTCATATTGTCACCGCTACCGGCTCAACCGGACTGAACTGGGAGGAACCCACCACTGGAGTAAGGGTATAGCTAGCTGATGAGAACTAAATAGCACTTGAGGGCAGGACAAGAAGCAATGGATGGAAACTAAGGAAGGAGAGAAGCAACCTCGAACTAAGGAGAAATTTTCTGACAGTGAGAACAATTAATCAGTGGAACTACTTGCCACAAGCTCCATCACTGGAGGTTTCTAAGAAGAGATTGGACATCCATTTGCCTGAAATGGTAGAGGGTTTCCTGCCTGAGGAGGGGGTTGGACTAGAAGACCTCCAAGGTCCCTTCCAACCTATATTCTATAACCCTATTATTTTTTAAAAAAGAAAAGAATTCCCCCATTTAATTTTACTTTCAGAATGGGATAGTTGTCTTGGATGCATTGTACAGGCAATCCTCGACTTACAACCGTTCATTTAGAGACTGTTTAAAGTTACAACGGCACTGAAAAAAGTGACTTATGACCGTTTTTCACACTTACGACCGTTGCAGCATCCCCATAATCACGTAATCAAAATTCACCCGCCTGGCAACTGGTTCATATTTATGACGGTTGCCGAGTCACTCAATCCGCTTTTGCGACCTTCTGACAGGCAAAAGTCAGTAGGCAAGCTGGATTCACTTAGCAACCCTGTTACTAATTTAACAACTGCAGTGATTCACTGAACGACGGTGGCAAGCAAGGGCGTTAAAATGGAGCAAAACTCACTTCACAACTGTCTTGTTTAACGGTGAAAATTTTGGGCTCAGTTGTGGTCATAAGTCGAGGAGTACCCGTATTGCAAAAAAATGAAAAAATTCCCCCAAATAACTTACTTTGAAAAAAACAGAATCGTTGTCTTTAATTCATGGTACTGGAGGGATGAAATAAGATTTTTTTTTTTTTCCTGTCAAAAACCGAAATTTGAGGCCTCCTCCTTATATTTAGAACCTTATTCCTATTGGAGAGAAAGTTCTTTATGAGCAGTCCTCGATTTACGACCACAATGGAGCCTAAAACGTCTGTTGCTAGGTGAGACATTTGTGAAGTGAGCATTGCCCCATTTTACGACCGCAACCATCATAAATGTGAATCAGTTGCCCAGCGTCTGGATTTTGTTTGCGTGACTGCAACGGTCGTAAGTGTGAAAAACGATCACACCAGTGGTGGGTTGCTCCCGGTTCGCCCCGGTTTGCAAGACCCGGTAGTAAAAATTTGTAGTAGTTTGGAAAACCGGTAATAACATTGTCTGGCCACGCCCCCAAAACGGTCCCCGGCCCGGTTGCCACTCGCTTACCCCGCCCACCTCATGGGTGTGGCCAACTTTTTTTTTTTTTACTTTTAAAAGCATTTTTTCTACATCCTCTTCGGCCGAAAAAAAGCTTTTAAAAGTAAAAAAAAAAAAAAAACCTCTGATGATCGCGCGGCTCAGCTGGAATCGTCAGAGGCTTTTAAAAGCATTTTTTTCTTCAGCCGAAGAGGTTGTAGGAAAAAAAAATGCCTTTAAAAGCCTCTGGCGATCTCCCAGCTGAGTTGCCTGATCGTCAGAGGCTTCTAAAAGCATCTTTTTTCCTGCAACCTCTTAAGGTTGTAGAAAAAAATGGTTTTAAAAGTTAAAAAAAAAAAAGTTGGCCATGCCCACCCAGTCACATTACCTCCAGCAAGTCACGCCCACAAAATAAGCCACGCCTACAGAACCAGTAGTAAAAAAATTTAGAACCCATCCCTGCATCAGCAGCTTTGAAGGCTCAAGTGGGGAGCAAGTCCACTTCCATAGATACTGAGACTTTATCATGCAGCGCCGGCCTCCATTTTGACTTTTTTGCCCTCTGCCCTGCTGACGTTCTTGAAAAAGCGGCTCCCTCGGTAGTAAATATAAGCTAGGCTGGAGTATCTGCTGTCTACATTGAAAATCGTCACGATGGGCTTATGAGAATATGATTAAAACCCCATCCAGAAAGGTTTAAAAAGTCTGAAAATATTTCCCGGGATACTGTATTCATGTCCTTATCTTTCAAATAACATTTTGATCTACCCGGCATACGTTTATAGCTGCCTCCAGAGACCAATTTTTGAGAGAGCCACTTCATTCGGAAATGCGGGGATAAAAATGCATTAGAAAAGCAATACGGAAGATCTGAGTTTGATCAAAAGGTTTGCCAAAGTTCAGCAAAGGGGAGAGAAGTCGAGTTAGAAAAAGTTGGAAAAGTTTTGGGGTGTGTGTGTGTGTGTGGGGGTGTAATGTTGGCTATGGGGTAGGCCTCTGCTTTGGCCTGTATAAGAAGTGGGTCCCATAAGCATCTGCTAAGCATAGCTCTGCTTTCATAGAAGACAAGAGGGTCTTTGTAAACATTGGCCCTTTTAAGAATTGTGGACTTCAACTCTCAGAACTCCTCATCCTGCATGCCTGGACTTCAACTCCCAGAATTCCCCAGCCAGCATGCATGAACTTCAACTCCCAGAATTCCCTAGTAAGCATGTGTGGATTTCAACTTCCAGAATTCCCCATTCAGCATGCCTGGATTTCAACTCCCAGAAATCCCCATCCAGCATGCCTGGACTTCAACTCCCAGAATTCCCTAGTAAACATGTGTGGATTTCAACTCCCAGAATTCCCCATTCAGCATGCCTGGACTTCAACTCCCAGAAATCCCTAGTAAACATGTGTGGATTCCAACTCCCAAATCCCCATCCAGCATGCCTGGACTTCAACTCCCAAAAATCCCCAGCCAGCATGCATGAACTTCAACTCCCAGAATTCCCCATTCAGCATGCCTGGACTTCAACTCCCAAAAATCCCCATCCAGCATGCCTGGACTTCAACTCCCAGAATTCCCTAGTAAACATGTGTGGATTTCAACTCCCAGAATTCCCCATCCAGCATGCCTGGACTTCAACTCCCAGAATTCCCTAGTAAGCATGTGTGGATTTCAACTCCCAGAATTCCCCATTCAGCATGCCTGGACTTCAACTCCCAGAATTCCCTAGTAAGCATGTGTGGATTTCAACTCCCAGAATTCCCCATTCAGCATGCCTGGACTTCAACTCCCAGAATTCCCTAGTAAGCATGTGTGGATTTCAACTCCCAGAATTCCCCATTCAGCATGCCTGGACTTCAACTCCCAGAATTCCCTAGTAAGCATGTGTGGATTTCAACTCCCAGAATTCCCCATTCAGCATGCATGGACTTCAACTCCCAGAATTTCCCAGCCAGCATGCAAAGTGAATTAAATTTTAACCTAGTCTTTTGGATTCCTTTTTGATAATTCTACCTGAAACCTTCTGAAAAGAGGCTTAATCTCACGCCTTGGAGAATGCTGTAAAAAAAGAAAAAATGCAATTGAATTCCTTTTTATTGCTGCTTTGCATTAAATTCCCATCCTTAAAGATACCATTTTGACAAGATTCTACCTTAAAAAGCAGCTGAAAAATACTTCCCTCAAAGAAAGGTATTAAGTAAGTAAGGTATTAAGGGTTGGAAGGAAGAGAATGTGAGCCACAGGTTGTCTCCTGGAGAGCTGCCCCACTGAAGAGAGGCAGGGTACAGGCTCCCATCAGATCTTCCTCCTCTTCTCTTCCCCAGGGAAATGGCTGGGGAATTCTGGGAGTTGAAGTCCACACCTCTTCAAAGCCCCAAGGCTGAGAAACAGTGTCATAAGTAAAGCAGCTTGGATATATGTATGTAGGTCTTTGGTTATTCGTAAAATTGGAGGTGTCTTGGCAACGTTTCGACGAGGTCTCATTCGTCATCTTCAGGCTGGTGTTTTCGGCTTCGTGCTTCTAGGAGCAATGTGTGTGATCGCAGCTGTTTCTTCCTTTTAACTGCCAGTGGAGGTGTGAACTGATTGGGTGGGAGCTTGGCTGTGTTCTGATTGGGTGGAGGTGTGTTCTGATTGGTTGGGGGTTTGCCTGTGCTCTGATTGGATGGGGGGTTGGCTGTGCTCTGATTGGCTGGGTGTGTGTTCTGTTTAGGTGGGGGCTTGGTTGTGCTCGGGTTAGTCTGAGTAGCAGGGGGATTTGAGCTGGTGAGCTGTGTTGCTGTTGCTTGGCTTCGTGTTCGTGGCCGTGCCACCTCTTCATGGTGGGTGTCAGTCTGCTTCATGTATGGATTGGAAGGGTTTAAAGTGGCTAATGATGCAGCTGTGGTCTGGCTTCTGGTCCGTGGTCGTGCCTCATCATCAGTGTGGGTTTGAGTCTGCTTTCTGCGTGGTTACATCCTTTGTGGCTCTCGTGAGTGTGGGTCTGGTGTCATTCTTTGTGTTAGGGACTCATTTTGGCGAAGAGGTTGTAAAAAAATGCTTTCAAAAGGCTCTGACAATCCCAGCTGAGTTGCCTGATCGGCAGAGGCTTTTTTTCTTTTAAATGACTCTGCCGATCAGGCAACTCAGCTTAGATCGTCAGAGGCATTTAAAAGAAAAAAAGCCTCTGTCGATCAGGCAGGCAGGCAGCTGTGCAATCGACAGAGGCTTTTTTTTTTTTTTTTTTTTTACTTTTAAAAGCATTTTTTCGGCCGAAAAGTTTGTAGAAAAAATGATTTTAAAAGTAAAAAAAAGCCTCTGATGATTGTGCGGCTCAGCTGGGCATGGGGGGGGGGCAGTGATTTTTGCTACCGGTTCTCCGAGCCACCCGCCTCCATCGCTACCAGATCAGGCGATCTGGTCCGAAACGGGAGCATTTCACCCCCTGCTCCAAAATCAAACTAAGACCGCCCAGGTCTGAGCCTCAGGTAGTGGCAGAAGTGTCTGGGCCATTGGTCCGATGCCACGTGCCAATTTCTCCCGAGCAAGATGAGTTGATTCCGTCCCCGAAACAGAGGACAGCCTGCACTCCGGAGAACTCCCATCATCTAATCTGCGGGTGCCGTTATTTTCGCCTCTCTGAATGGCACGGCAAATTGGACAAATCGGTGTAATGCAGAGAATAAAAAAATTGCCCCATTAGCCAGCCGAGAACATTGCGGAGCAGTTGAAAAGAAGGGGGAAGAGGAAGGGGGAACCATTAAGCCGAGGGGGCTGCTTGGCGGAAGCGACAAACACCCCCCCCCCCGCATTGCTGTTGTGTGTGATGCGAGTGCTGCCACTTGGCAACGGAAGCAGGCAGGGAGAGATCAAACTTGTGTCACGAGCCTGGGAAGACCGACAAACAGGTATAGGTAGTCTTCAAGTTACGACCGCAATTGAGGCCCCCAAATTTCTGTTGCTAAGTGAGACGTTTCTTAAGTCAGTTTTGCCCCATGTTGCGACTTTCCTTGCCACAGTTGTTAAACGAATCGCTGCGGTTGTTAAGTTAGTAACACGGTTGGGAAGTGAATCTGGCTTCCCCACCGATTTTGCTTGTCAAGGAGGTCACAAAAGGGGACGATGTGACCCCAGAATACTGCAACAGTCGTAACTATCTGAATTTTGATCACATGACCGTGGGGAATGCTGTAACGGTCGTCAGTGTGAAAAAGGGTCCTAAGTGACTTTTTTTCCGTGTGTTGAACTGTCACTAAATGAACAGTCACTAAAAGTCGAGCAGTGCTTAGACTTAAAAAAAAAAAAAGAAAGAAGAAACGTGCATTACGCCCAGTGCTAAGCTAACGCTTTTCTCCTCGGAAAACAATGGACATGAATGAAAGGAGAAGCGTGGATCGAAGGCCCATCTCACAACACTGGAAGTTTTTAAGAAGATGTTGGATAACCCTTTGTCTGAAGTGGTGTAGGGTTTCCTGCCTAAGCAGGGGGTTGGACTAGAAGACCTCCGAGGTCCCTTCCAACTCTGTTATTCTATTCTACATCTGCCTTCTCCAAAAGAAATGATGGATGGGACCTAAGCAGGCTTCCCTCCATGACCCAGCACCCCAGATGGGATCCATTAGCACCCCTCCCCTAGACTAGGCTTACCAACCTCCTGGGTTAGAGCAATGCTACAGATGTTGGCTTATTGAGTTTTTTTTCTCCTTGGCGCTCCTTGGGACCCATCTGTGCTCGGCGGAGACACCTTCAGCCTCGCGTGCTCACTCAGCACCGTCAACCGGTGTCTTTCAGAAGTGGCTCCTTTGCTTTGACGAGCCGCTAAATGAATTATAAATCAAAGGCGAGTATCAGGGGAGCCCGGAGCGGCCTCGGCATCTCCATTACGGCAACCAGGCACAATCTCGTCTTGGCTCACGCTATTAACTCGCTATCGGCTAGAGGTCCCCGATTGCTTAAATGGCTTGAATTATCTCAGCCTCTTGTCTCTGCCGGCCCCCACCCCTTCGGCAATTACCGGCAGATCAGACCACGGTTTGACAAAAGCCGGCTTGTTTTGAGTGGGCAAATCAGAGGGGGCTACTGTAAGGTACCCAGATGCCGGTGCAAACAGGAAGAATTTAACTTAGGGGTAGGATGTAGTTCTCCCTCTAGAGAAGCTCTTATTCATGTAGTCCTCGATTTACGGCAGTTCACTTAGTGATCGTTTGAAGTTACGACAGACCTGAAAAAAGGGACTTAACGACCATTTTTCACACTTAACGACCGTTGCAGCATCCCCATGGTCGCATGATCAAAATTCAGACACTTGGCGACTGATTCATATTTATGACGGTTGCAGCGTCCCTGGGATCACGTGATCCCCTTTTGCGGACTTTTGACATGGGGAATCCAGATTCGCTTAACAACCGTGATACTAATTTAACAAGTGCAGTGATTCACTTAACAAATGTGGCAAGGAAAGTCATAAAATACGGCTGTTTTACTTTGGCTGTTCACCGCCCTGAGTCCGAAAGGAGAAGGGCGGTATAGAAATCTGAAAAATAAAAATAAATAAATAAATAAAATAAAAACTCGCTTAACAAATTTCTCACTTAGCAACATAAGTTCTGGGCTCAATTGTGGTCGTAAATCAAGGACTTACCTGCATAGTACTGTTTCTCAACTTGGGCAAATTTAAGAGCCTTGGTGGTGCCGCGGACTAAGTGTTGTTATGTAGCCCTTAGCTGCCAGTTGCCTGCAATTAGTGCGAGTTCAAATCTCACCAGGCTCAAGGTTGACTCAGCCTTCCATCCTTCCGAGGTAGGTAAATTGAGGACCTGGATTGTGGGGGCAATAAGCTGACTTTGTAGAAACACCGCTTATGGGGGTGCCAAAAGCCCTAATAAGTAGGTATATACAAAAGAATGAAGGCTATTGCTATAAGTGCATTGTAAGCCGCCCTGAGAAGGGCGGCATATAAATTGAACTAATAATTAAATAAATAAATAAGATTCTGTGGACTTCAACTCCCAGAATTCTTTAGCCAGCATGCTGAGCTAGGGAATTCTGGGAGTTGAAGTCCACATATGCTGAGCTAGGGAATTCCGGGAGTTGAAGTCCACACATCCTAAACCTACCAAAATTGAGAAAATGCCACTTTAACATTAGCAACTTCAGGACTGTTTGGGATGCGGATAGGAGACCACCAGGAGTTCCTAGGCATCCGTTAACCAAGACTACTGAAAAAAAACACCCCAGAAGAAAACAGCATGACTGGCTGGGGAATTCTGGGAGTTGAAGTCCACACATCTTAAACTTGCCAAGATTGCAAAACACTGCTCTGGGATCTTCAATCTGTGGGGCTGGCTCTTTTCCCCAGCTCCTTCCCTGCTCTTCTGCCCAGTTTTTTTTTTAATTTGATTTATATGCCGCCCTTCTCCGGAGACTCAGGGCAGCTTACAATGCGCTAAGCAATAGCCTTCATACTTTTGTATATTTTTATACAAAGTCAGCTTATTGCCCCCACAATCCGGGTCCTCATTTTACCTACCTTAGAAAGGATGGAAGGCTGAGTCAACTTTGAGCCTGGTGAGATTCGAACCTGCAGTAATTGCAGGCAGCTGGTCTTAATAACAGGGTGCTTTAAACCACTGTACTACCAAGGCTCTCAGTTGAGTGGGGAACGATGTTTTAATATCAACATTGCGCCTGGCTTCTCACTGAACAATGCCCGGGCAATCACACCGAAATGCTCCTTAAGAGCTTCGCCAGGGTTGTTTTATTGTCTACAAATATTGATTATTGTCTTTCCTTTCGGGATTCCACGCTGCTTGTTTGTACTTATTTATATGTGAAGCTCTATCTTGCATTTCCTCCGGGAGCTCCGAAGGTGCCTTCCTTTTGATCTCTGTTCCTCGTCTGAATTCCAACCCCTTCCTCTCCGCACTCCACCTTGGATTCAGATCAGGTCACGCAGGCCGGACTAAGCCAGAATGCGATGGAGAATTCGTAATTTCTCCATGTGCATCAGGCCCTAACCCGAAGGTTTAATGTGATTTCTTTGCTGAGACGGAGCACATTCTACAAACACACACAGCCATTGTGTTTTGTTAATCTCGGTCAGTGATAGCAAACCTTTTCGGCACCAAGTGCCCAAACTGGAACACGTGGACATGTGCACATGGCGACATCAGAAACCCAAACACCAGCTGGCCGGCGCAAGCATGCCTCTTTTTCGTTCGTTTTCAGGGCAAAACGGGCCGAAAAACAGCCTGAAAACGGCCCAAAAACAGCCTGGAAAACGGCTCCAAAAAAGGCTGGTTTTGGCCCTTTTCAGGCTGTTTTCCGGCGCCCGCGAAGACCAGCTGGTGCCGGAAACCAGAAAGCAGCAGGCAATGGCACGCATGCCCACAGAGAGGACTTTGCGTGCCACCTCTGGCACGTGACACTTGCCATAGATTCACCATCACAGATCTAGGTTGAAGGTCTCTCTGGTTTTTCTGAAGCTGTTTTCTTCGATTGCTTATTAGCTTTATGAGAGCCAGTTGGATGTAGTAGTTAAGGCACCTGGCTAGAAACCAGGAGGTCCTGAGTTCGAGTTCTACCTTAGGCAGGAATTCAGCAAGCTGACTTTGGGTCGGTCCCTCTCTCTCTCTCTCTCTCAGCCCTAGAAAGAAGGAGAAGCAATTCCAAAATCTTGTCAAGAGGACCCACATTTTATGGGTTTTATAATCTGCCTTTCATCGAGAACAGAGGTCTCTAAACTTGGCAACTTTAAGACTGTGGACTACAACGCCCAGAATTCCCATCCACCAGCAGAGGAATTCTGGGAGTTAAAGTCCACAAGACTTAAAAGTTGCCAAGTTTGGAGACCCCTTGCTCTAGAATAGGGGTGTCAGATCCGGCCCATGGGGTACTTAGATCTGGCCTGTGGGGCCGCCCTCGAAACAGCAAATAACTGGACTGCGGTGTTTTTGCTCCCGAGCTCCGTTTTCGGCTGTCACGGCCTCCTGTAATGGAGCTCGGGAGCCTGTTTTCGCTGACAGAGAGCTCGGGCCACCACAAGCCGGTACACCTGTGGTGTACCAGTCCCACCGGCCGGTACGCTCTCACAGAGAGGGACTCCTCCGGGTGCCGTCAGCCAAACAATGTCGGCTGGCGGCCCCCAGGGGGAGAGCCTTCTCTGTGGGGGCACCTACTATCTGGAACGAGCTCCCCCCAGAGATACGGAGGATCCCAGATCTGCGCACCTTCCGCCATGCTCTTAAGACCTTTTTATTTCACCAAGCTGGTCTGGCCTAACCTCTCCCATTCTCTTTTTAATGTAAATTTTAATGTAAATTTTAATTTGTTCTTAACCTGGGGTTTAAAATTTGTCTTGGGCTAAATTGATTTAATTCGATTTTACTTCTGCTCTTAAATTTTTGTATTCTATGTGTTTTATCCTGTGCCTGTTCACCGCCCTGAGTCCTTCGGGAGTAGGGCGGTATATAAATTAAAAATAAAAAAAACAAAAAAATTAAAAAAACAGGCACCCCCGACATGAGTGACATTGAGCTGGCCATGCCCACCCTGGCCGTACCCCCCCTCCGCCCCCCCGAAGTCAAAGACACGGCCCTCAATGAAATCAAGTTTGACTCCCCTGCTCTAGAAAATGGCTGTCAAACTCGTGGCATCATGTTTCCATCATGTGACATTTCGTGATATTTTTTTCCCTTCATGGAGCTGAGGTGGGCGTGGCCTATGCGTGATGCATCTGGCCCGCGGGCTGCCAGTTTGACACCCCTGCTCTAAAAATATCAAGTGTGGTATTTTCCCCCAAACAACAACCTTTTGAGGTAGGCTTTCGTTGAGATAAGGACTGGCCCATAGTCACCCAGTCTTTTGCAGGGCTGAATTGGGATTTAAACCTCTCCACTCCTGGTCCGGTACTCTAACCACTACACCATACTGGGGTTTTTTTTGGAGTTAAGTATGCCTTTGATGGATTTATGGGCTAAATTATAATATTCTGTGTCTGGATTTGGTTTAGCATAATTCATAAGCATGGTTTAAGTAAACTGCAGTTTACGACTGATTGTAGCTTGTTGAAGAAGCTATGGTTAAAAGAAAACCATGGCATAGTTTTGTGATGCGTTTAGCATATACAGATATAATAGATCAACAGCTCCTAAATACTAAAAAACAGGCAAGAAGGTAGTTATCGCTTTATTTTCATTTTTTTTTAAAAAAAAAAACACCATTACCATAATGACAAAGTTTTCTGTTCAAAATATATATCTACATCTAAATGCATTTTTGAGCTCGCTAGAGAGCGTTCAAAAATAGTAATTAAAATAGGAGTTGTCATTTGGTTGTTTTTTTTGTTTTTTTTAAAAAAGCAGAATAACCTCAGGGAATCTGGATCGATGCTCAACCAAGTAAAATCTGAGACTTTTCTTTCTTTTGTTTTTTATTCAAAATAGCATTTTTTAAAATAGTCCTGTTTTTGTTTTTGTGGTTATTGTTTTTTTTTGTTTGTTTGTTTTTTTTGCACTTAAACAGACAAACCTTTTGTCTGAACAGAACCTGTTCGGCACAACGGTTTTTAGAAATGGGCGTAAAACTGGATTGGGAATGGCTTTTGATTTTTTAGTTTTCTGTCTCACTCTGTGCCCTTTTTTTTAACCCTTGGGGACTGTCCCAGTGGTGAAATCCGACTTGCTGAATTTAGGGATAAGAAGATCCCTGCAGAATCAAGAATTTTTGCTTTGTAGCAGTCTCCAACCCTCGGGAAGATGCGTTGAGTTTCAATTCCCAGAATCCCGCCTGCCGACGGGGGGATTCTGGGTATGTACCACAAGAAAAGGGGCGGGGCTGACATCCGGTGATTGGCTGCCACGGTTCTTGATTCTCGTGGTCTGTTTTCCACAGCTGGTCCTGTTTTCCGGGAAGCTGAACACCATAGCTGCAGTGGTCACCATTTTCTTCCTACTGGTTTACGCTACGGTGGATTTGGCCTGCCTGGCGCTGGAGTGGGCCTCTGCCCCGAACTTCAGGTATGTTGGGAGAAGGGGGAAAGTAGGAAATGTGCAAAGCGCAGAATTGGTGAACTACCTGGGAAGAGATTTGACAACCATTGGTTTGAAATCGTATAGGTATAGCAGGGGGTTGGATTAAAACAGCACCCCCTCCCAACCTTTGGGGCAGCAGGGACCCGTTTCGTGGAGAGAGGTTCTTCCATGGACCGGAGGAGTGTGGCTTTGTGTGCTGCCTGCATCCCATGAATGGGGCTTCGCTTGTTTGGCAGTTTCTGGTATGCCACGGCCTGGTACCGGTTCACGGACCAGGGATAGAGATCCCTGGATTAGAAGACCTCCAAGGTCCCTTCCAACTCTGTCATTCTCTTCTCTTCTCTTCTCTTCTCTTCTCTTCTCTTCTCTTCTCTTCTCTTCTCTTCTCTTCTCTTCTCTTCTCTTCTCTTCCGTTCCATTCTAACTTCTCTTCTCTTCTCTTCTCTTCTCTTCTCTTCTCTTCTCTTCTCTTCTCTTCTCTTCTCTTCTCTTCTCTTCCGTTCCATTCTAACTTCTCTTCTCTTCTCTTCTCTTCTCTTCTCTTCTCTTCTCTTCTCTTCTCTTCTCTTCTCTTCTCTTCCCTTCCCTTCCCTTCCCTTCCCTTCCCTTCCCTTCCCTTCCCTTCTCTTCTCTTCTCTTCTCTTCTCTTCTCTTCTCTTCCATTCCATTCTAACTTCTCTTCTCTTCTCTTCTCTTCTCTTCTCTTCTCTTCTCTTCTCTTCTCTTCTCTTCCCTTCCCTTCCCTTCCCTTCCCTTCCCTTCCCTTCCCTTCCCTTCTCTTCTCTTCTCTTCTCTTCCGTTCCATTCTAACTTCTCTTCTCTTCTCTTCTCTTCTCTTCTCTTCTCTTCTCTTCTCTTCTCTTCTCTTCTCTTCTCTTCTCTTCCGTTCCATTCTAACTTCTCTTCTCTTCCCTTCCCTTCCCTTCCCTTCCCTTCCCTTCCCTTCCCTTCCCTTCCCTTCCCTTCCCTTCCCTTCCCTTCCCTTCCCTTCCCTTCTCTTCTCTTCTCTTCTCTTCTCTTCTCTTCTCTTCCATTCCATTCTAACTTCCCTTCCCTTCCCTTCCCTTCCCTTCCCTTCCCTTCCCTTCCCTTCCCTTCCCTTCCCTTCTCTTCTCTTCTCTTCTCTTCTCTTCTCTTCTCTTCTATTCCGTTCCATTCTAACTTCTCTTCTCTTCTCTTCTCTTCTCTTCTCTTCTCTTCTCTTCTCTTCTCTTCTCTTCTCTTCTCTTCTCTTCTCTTCTCTTCCTGGTTGATCTATAGTGGGCTTTCAAGTGATGAGCAAGTTGTAAGTCAAGAACTACCTATACAGGCGATCCAGCTGCAGAAGTTTATTTATTTATTTATTTATTTGTTTGTTTGTTTGTTTAGAAATTTTATATTGCCACCTACTCACTCATGGTGACTGAAGGTGGCTTACAAAGATATAAAAACACCATATAAAAGAAATAAAAAATAATAAAAATAAAATGTAATAAGATAAGATGATAAGAAAAAAAGATAAGATAAGATAAGATAAGATAAGATAAGATAAGATAAGATAAGATAAAATACCCTTCCACCAACGGTTTACTCATCCCTGGGCCATGGGTCAAGTCAAGTCAATAGCGCTGCCAATTTGGAGGATCTTTTGAAAATGAGCAATCCGGCTTCGTTTCGTCATCCTAAAGCAGTGATGGCGAACCTTTTCGGCACCGAGTGCCCAAACCGGAACCTACATCCATGTACGTGCATGTGTGCAGACCGAAGCGCCGGAAACCTGAAGCACCTGGTGACAGTGTGCATGCCCACAGAGAAGGCTCTGCATGCATGCCATAGGTTCACCATCACGGTCCTAAAGGGAATATCTGGGTGGGCAAAGAACGGTGAGTGGAATTAGTTAAGAGAACAAGAGTCGTTTGTGTCTTTAAAAAATTGGCATCCTTATTCATCTTGAACGGTTTATTTGCTTTTCAGTGCCGTGTCAACCGTGAATCCCTGCCCCTTACGCCCTCTGCAAGGTTTCCCCCTCCTCCCTCCCTCCTTTCCTTTAATTTAAAGACAAGGCATTATTAATATGAACAAAAGGATTAAGTGAAAATGAACTATAGAAGAGGTTACCTTAAAAAAAACAACACACACACACACACACCTGTCTTGGGGCTATGAAAAATCCCACGGTGGTTTGGCAGTGATTGCTCTAAATATCATTTCAGGAAAATTTCCCCATATTAAGTGGAATTTTTCCTCTGGTCTAATGCACTCCTTCATGGCAGCTAAATTGAGCGATTTTAAATCCAATTGTATAGAGAGAGTCTGGGTTGCATTTGCTTTCCGGGGTTGTGGAAACGGGAGGTTTGGCGGGGAAGTGCTGCTTTTACGAAACCAAATCCTTTTGCAAATCCAGCAAAATTGAGCGAAGGATGGTTTTTCCAGGCTCCTGTCCGCCTTGGGGAGACCCTCTCTTGATTCTGGGGTGCTTTGATAATTGGGGGATTCTGGTTATAAACACCACAGAACTCCAGCACTTGGTTTTGGAGAGCTGCTGGATCCCCGTTTGCCCGCATGGAAATACACCTTGGTAACTGCTGATCTAAGAATGTTAAACTAGCCAACTCCGAGAGTCTTAAGTCAACACTGCAGGTTTTTAACACATTAGAATTCGTTAATTGATTAGATGCTTGTTATCTGTCTGGCATGTGGTCTGCATCGTCAACCTCCTCTCCCTCCCTCTCCCTCTTCCCCTTTCATCTTGTTCTCCTTCCTTCCTCTCTTCCTCCCTCCCTTGCTCGCTCCCTCTTCCTCTTCTTTTGTTCTTACCCTTTCTTCCTGTTCCCCTTCTCTCTCCTTCCTAACTTTCTTCCTTCCTTCCTCCCTCCCTTCCTTCCACTCTTCCTCTTCTTCTTCCCCTCTTCCTCTTCCCCCTCCATCCTGTCTCCCTTCTCCTTCCTTCCTCTCTTCCTCCGTCCCTCTTCCTCTTCTTTTTCTCTTACCCTTTCTTCCTGTTCCCCTTCTCTCTCCTTCCTTCCTTCCTTCCTTCCTTCCTCACTCAATCCCTTCCTTCCTTCCTTCCTTCCTCTCTTCCTCTTCTTCTTACCCTTTCTTCCTTTCTCTTACCCTTTCTTTCTGTTCCCCTTCTCTCTCCTTCCTCCCTCCCTCCCTCCCTCTGTTTCCTCTGTCTCTTCTTCTCCCTTTTCTCTTACCCTTTCTTCCTTTTCCCCTTCTTTCTCCTTCCTTCCCTCCTCACTCACTCCCTTTGTCCCTTCCTTCCTTCCTCTCTTCCTCTTCTTCTTACCCTTTCTTCCTCTCTCTTCCTCTTTCTTCCTGTTCCCCTTCCCTCTCCTTCTTTCCTCCCTCACTCCCTTTATCCCTCCCTTCCTTCCTTCCACTCTTCCTATTCTTCTTCCCCTTTCTTCCTTTCTCTTACTCTCTCTTCCTGTTCTCCTTCCCTCCATCCTTCCCCTCCTTGTCTTCCTCTGTCTCTTCTTCCTTTTCTCTTACCCTTTCTTCCTTTTCCTCTTCTCTCTCCTTCCTTCATCCTTCCCTGCCTTTGTCTTTCTCTTCCTCCACCCCTCCCTCTCTTCTTCTTCCTTCCTTTCTCTTACTCTTTCTTCATGCTCTCCTTCCTTCCTTCCTTCCTTCCTTCCTTCCTTCCTTCCTTCCCCCTACATCTGTCTATCCGCCCCATGCTTCTGAAGAATTCAGTGCAATTCCCCAAAACCTACGCATCCATTTCACTACCGTTTCTCAGTTAGAAAGGAGTTGGCACGCTCCTCCTAAATTTGGCATCGTTAACTTAAACGGGGCACAATCTTGCCATGAAAGGGAGCAGCGGCTGCTCCCAACAGGATCCTACTCCAAAGAGGCCTGCAGTTCAGATGTTTGGCACAGCCAGGCTGGGATTTGGGGTGTTAATTGGAACGGGAGCCCCTGATCAATCAGAGCTAATTAAAAGGACTAATTAACGCTGTGTTTCTCAACCCTCGGCAACTTTAAGATGTCTGGACTTCAATTCCCAGAATTCCCCAGCCAGCTATGCTGGCTGGGGAATTCTGGGAGTTGAAGTCCACATATGATAACATAGCTAAAGTTTAGAAAACACTGAATTAAAGAATCTTTACGGACTGGCAATTTGGGAAATAATCCAACTTCTCCCCTTTTCTGGCAACTTTGGATGCAGCCAGCTTTTTGCCTGAATGTCAGGGTGCCTGGCTCCTTGGCTACCCTTTGCCAAGGGGTCCCTCCTGCCCACCTACCCACCCATCGAGCCACGCCTGGGGACTCTAACCATTTTTGCGTCCTGCCTCTCTTTCTCCTTTGGGCAGAGTTCTTTCTTCTTAGGGCCCCATCTGCAAAATGCCCCTTCCCAGGACTTTAATATCTCAACGGTCGGATAGGTCGTGTTAAGGATTCCCTCCCTCCCTCTACTCTTTGTTATTGGGGGGGGGGTGAGGGAGGGAGGGAGAGAGAGAGAGAGACGACCCCCCCCTCCCGATGATCAATTTTTCCTCCAGCTAATCCCATCAAGGCAGTGCATCGCCTGTGTAATAAGCATTTATGATCCTGTTTAAAAAGCTTTCGCCCTTGAGCAAATACCCAGTTTTATTTAAAAAAAAAAAAAAAAATCAAGAAGAGGAGGCCGGTGGGGGTAAGCAGAAGAGGAAAACACACACAAACACACAAACACACAAACGCCTCAGTGGCGTTTCAGCTCTTTGCAGTGAATTTATGGGACTGATCAGTTCTCCGAGGCAGCGTGCCAAGGTTTCTTTTATTATGGAGCAGAGTTTACATTAGTGGTAATTAAACTGAGTGGGAGCAGGAGTCGGATGGCAGGAAAAACCGTGTGCTTCCCTCTGTGTGTGTGTCTGTGTGTGTTGTGCATGTAGCAGTGGCATTCCTGGAACAGCTTTTCCTCTTTTTTTTTTTCTTCTTTTTTTTTGCGGGGATGTGCTTGTGCGTATCGGTTGCACGCTTGCCGCAGCTTTACAGTTCTGGAAGAGCGAAGGCAGGATGTGAAAAATACGGCTTGCAAAGGTTTTTTTAAATTCCTGGGTGGAAAAAGACAGCATTTTTATTTTTATTTTTTTTTTGACCTGGGGCAAACACACAAGTCAATCGTGGTGAGGTGCTTTTATATTTTTTTTTTTTTGCACATTTTCAATTCTTCGTAAAAAAAGAAAAAGTGAGTGGAAAACCAAGAGTGGCCATTTTTTTTTTAGGTTGAATGCCTGCTTACAGCAATACAATACATATTGATTGATTGATTGATTGATTGATTGATTGATTGATTGGTTCGATTTATATGCCGCCCTTCTCCGGAGACTCAGGGCGGCTTACAATGCATTAAGCAATAGCCTTCATACTTTTGTATATACTGTACCTGCTTAGTAGGGCTTTCGCCCTCTCCCCCCCCAAGCGGTGTTCTTTTTTATACAAAGTCAGCTTATTGTCCCCACAATCCGGGTCCTCAATTTACCTACCTCGGAAGGATGGAAGGCTGAGTCAACCTTGAGCCTGGTGAGATTTGAACTCTCAGTAATTGCAGGCAGCTAAGTGCTACGTAATAGCGCTTTTTTTTTTTTTTTAATTTGATTTATATGCCGCCCTTCTCCGGAGACTCAGGGCGGCTTACAATGCGCTAAGCAATAGCCTTCATACTTTTGTATATTTACACAAAGTCAGCTTATTGCCCCCACAATCTGGGTCCTCAATTTACCTACCTTAGAAAGGATGGAAGGCTGAGTCAACCTTGAGCCTGGCGAGATTTAGCTTTAGTCCGCTGCTCCACCAAGGCTCCTTTGATATGCAAAAGGTTCTGCTTTAGTTGTTTCTCCTCCTCCTCCGTCTTCTGGTGGGATCCTTCTCAGCTACGTTCACCCAATTTTAGCTGGATTTCCAAAAATTCAGCCAGCAGCCCGTCCTGACTTCAACTGCTTGGGAGAGTGAGAAGTGTCAGCGTTCCAGAACGACCCAACTCCAATTAAAGACTCCGAGACAAGCTTCATCTCAAATCCTTCATTTATTAGAAGTAGGTATACTGGCACATCTGGGAAAACCCGAATCTGAGAGTTCCGGGTTTCCCCCTCAATAAATCAAAACCCCATATCCAGCCTCTGCATCCATCCATCAATCCATCACATGGCCCAATCACCCTCCGTCCCAACTTGAGCCACCGCTGCAACCACTCCTCCTCCAGATGCAGGAGCACCCTGACCTTGACCGAAAAGAAGAATGATATTATCTCTTAAGTACAATCTCTCTCTACTAAATCCCCCACTCCTACTTTCCCAAGAAGGTGGCAGCGTGGAAGCTTCGGGTTAATATAGCTTCCAAAGCTGACAGGCGTTTCCCCCACCCCCCGAAGGAAAAAACATGCCCTATACTTCGCAGCGGAAGCGTCTGGGCCAGTGGTGGGTTCCTCCCGGTTCGGTCCGATTCAGCCGAGCCGGTAGCGGTGACGATATGATGTCACCGAACCGGTTCTCCCCCCCTCCCCCCCACCCCACCCACGTTATTCTTACCTTTTATTTGGTCCCACCCCCAATCTATTGCTGCCTCCTGAGTCCCAGCTGATAACTAGAGGGAAAAAAACTGTTTAAACTCTTGCCGTGGGGCTTCAAAGGGCCGCCCTACAGCTGATCAGTGTTAAAAGCAAACAAATGAGTCGGGTCATAAGTGCGAGGACTGGTCGTAAGTGCGAGGACCTTCCATAAATGACTCTGACCAGCTAGCCACGCCCACCTAATCACATGAGCTCCAAGCCACACCCACAAAATAAGCCACGCCCACAGAACCAGTAGTAAAAAAAATTAGAACCCACCCCTGGCCTGGGCCCATATAGATCAATATGGAGAACAATACGAAACAGATCGCGATTTAGTATCTGCGATTTCAGAGGGGATGAATGAAAGAGGAGGAGAAAAAAAAATCCCTTTTTTGACTGAACTAAAACATATAAGAAGAACGGTTGCAGGAATTGGGTATGAATAGCCTAGTGAAAGGAAGGATTGGGGGGGGTGACATGATAGCAATATTCCAGTATTTGAGAGGCTGCCCCAAAAGAAGAGGGGGTCAATCTGTTCCTCAAAGCAGGACAAGAAGCAACGAATGGAAACAGATGGCCTATAAAGTCCCTTCCAACTCTTGTTAATCTGTAATCAAGGAGAGAAGCAACGTGGAATTAAGGAGAAACTTCCTAACAGTGAGGACAATTAGCAGTGGAACAGCTTTGCCTTCAAGATGTTGTGGATGCTTCATCCCTGGAGGTTTTAAAGAAGAGACTGGACAGTCACTTGTCTGAAATGGTATATGCTTTCCTGCTTGAGCAGGCGGTTGGACTAGATGACCTCCAAGGTCCCTTCCCGCTCTGTTATTCTTCCTCAGTCTTCTGAGCACCTCCGACTTCTCAGCTACCTTCGCTCAATCTTGGTTTGATTTCCAAAAATTCAGCCAATTTATCTAGCCCAGGAGTCGGCAACCTTAAACACTCAAAGAGCCACAAAGGTCCTAACCGGAAGCCCCCCGTTCAATTCTGGAGCCGACCGGAAGTCCGGTTCCCCCACCATAGAGTCTCCTAGCGCGGCGTCCTTTTTCCTCTGCTGACCGGAAGTCCGGTTCCCCCACCATAGAGTCTCCTCCTAGCGCGGCGTCCTAACCGAAAGCCCTATCAACTGTGGAGCCGACCAGCAACAGGGAGCCGCAGCAGAGGGATGAAAGAGCCACAGGTGGCTCCAGAGCTGCGGGTTGCTGACTCTGATCTATCCTGACTTCAGCTGCTTGGGAGTGTAAGAGGAACAAAAAACCCTTTTCTGCGTTTACCCAACACAGATAGTCCTCGACTTACAACACTGCTTTTAGGCACTGACAAAAAAATGACTTATGACTGTTTTTCACATTTATGACCGTTGCAGCATCTTCATAGTCACATGATCAAAATTCTGAAGAAGCTTGGCAACTGACTCATATTTATGATGGTTGCAGTGTTTCCAGGTCAGGTGATCCCCTTTTGCGTCTTTCCGACAAACTAAATCAATAGGGAAATCAGATTCACTTAACAACCGTGTGACTCAGGGGTGGGTTCTAAATTTTTTTACTACCGGTTCTGTGGGCGTGGCTTATTTTGTGGGTGTGGCTTGGAGGTCATATGACTAGGTGGGCATGGCTAGCTGGTCAGAGTCGTTTCTGGAAGGTCCTCGCACTTACGACCAGTCCTCGCACTTACGACCCGACTCATTTGTTTGCTTTTAACACTGATCAGCTGTAGGGCGGCCCTTTGAAGCCCTGCGGCAAGAGTTTAAACAGTTTTTTTCCCTCTAGTCATCAGCTGGGACTCAGGAGGCAGCAATAGATTGGGGGTGGGACCAAATGAAAGGTAAGAATAACGTGGGGGGGTGGGAGGGCAGGTGGGGGAGAACCGGTTCAGTGACGTCATATCGTCACTGCTACCGGCTCGGCCGAACCGGACCGAACCAGGAGGAACCCACCACTGGTGTGACTCCCTGAACGACTGCAGCGATTCCCTTAACCCACTGCGGCAAGAAAGAGGCAAAGCTCATTTCACAAATGTTTCACTTAGCAACATAAATTTTGGGCTCAGTCGTGGTCGTAACTCGAGGATTGCCTGTATTTATTTTATTTGATCCAATTTTGAAGCCGCCCATAACTCTCATGCGGGGAAGGGGGGACGGACGGACTCTGAGCAATGGAGAAATAAATCATTCAAAGACAAAAAATGCGATGTAAAATCGTTGAAAAAAACGGCGAGGATGATCAAAACTGTCAAAAGTTAATTAAAAAGGCAGTAATTTGGTTAAAAAACACAAGGAAGATTCACAAGCCCCAGATTTTATTATTCGGACACTGATGCTTTATTTGAGCGCAGCCTGCTTAGTATTTGGGCACATTGGATCAGCATTTTCTTTAAAGCGAAATCTTCCATTCCAGAATAAAAGCAGGCAGGAGCTTTTAAAGGCAAGGGTTAAATTGTATTTTCTCTCCCAACTGTCTGCATTGATTATAATATTTGGATCAAAGGAGGGCATAACGTCAGGGCCAGAATACAGATTTCTCTCTCTCTTTTTTTTTTTTTTTTAAGTGGAAAAGGCGAATGAGGTCATGGAAAAGACACGTTGGTTGTTGATTTATGATTTCTGAGAAAGTTAAATCCCGTATTTCTGGCTCCGGAAGTCAAACCACATCAGCTAAGGATAACGGTGTTGAATAAAAACACCATTTATAACCAATTCGGAGCAAAGCAGGAGGTGGGAAAAAGAGAGAGAGAGAGAGAGAGAGAGAGAGAGAAAGGAAAGAAAATGCAACAAGAAGCCAGCAAAAATCAATCAGGAATAAAATAAAGAAGTATTGCAGAATTAAAAAAAAAAAAAGAATAATTTCACAGTAGCAAAAGTGCAAGTGGAATCTCCCAGAACAGTATTTCTCAATCTAAATAACTTGAAGGACTTCAACTCCCAGAATTCCCCAGCCAGCAGAATAGATTTCAGGTTGAGGGAAGTTTTGTTCTGAGCCAGCTCCCCCAAAAATGACAAATTCTCTGAAGTTAACTCAAAGATTCCTTTATTAGGAAAAAAAAAATTCTCTCACAGCAGGCTAACAAGTCCGTCCGTCCGGAAGATGAATAGTTGTCTGTCACATCTATTCATCTCCGCCCCCTGCCTTTTATCCCGAGATAGGATGGAGCTTCGCTAGCAATAGTGACTCTTCTGTCCTGAGGACCGGCCCATAGATTTCCACTGCTCTCCTCTCCTCTGCCTTCTGCGCATCCACGCATCAGGCCCTGGACCCAGCTGTTCCTCCTCCTCCTCATCAGCCACCTCCGGATCTGGGGGCTGATGGACGGCCCAGGCTGTCTCTTTGCCAGCTCCGTTCCCTCTTTCCCCTCGCTGACCCTGACTCCCTCACTGCCGCCTCCTCTTTTTTTTTTTTTATGGAAAAGTTTTACCAAAAAAAAAAAATTCCCCCAGTATTCCCCCCACCCTTTTTTCCCTTCCCACCACCCCCACACCCCTTCCCCCCATCCCATCCCCCCCTCCCCCCCCCCAGACTTCCCAGAGCAAAATACAGGGTATTTCAATTAACAATCATAAGCTAAATTAACCTAATTATCCTTGAACTACCAAATTCCTCCCCCTAAAACCTTAACTCCACTATAGGTAACGTAATACTTCTAAAATTTAACATTCATTCATAAGCTATTTGATATTTTCTTGTCTGATACTTATTTTGAATATAGTCAATCCGTCTTCTCCATTCCGATATATATCTTTCTTGTGTATAGTCCTTCAAATACGCTGAGATTTTCGCCATTTCTGCTAGATTTGCTACTTTCAATGTCCATTCTTCAATAGTAGGCAAAGAGTCCTTCTTCCAGTATTGCGCTACCAACAGCCTAGCTGCTGACATTAAATTTAAAATCAGTTTAGTCTCTAATGCTGTACAATCCATAGTTATACCCAATAAAAACAATTGCAGAGTAAATTTCAACCTTTTTTTCAGGATGTTCTGCATCACCCACCAAATTTTTATCCAAAATGCCTTGATTTTCTTACAAGTCCACCATATATGATAATAAGTTGCATCATCACATTCACATCTCCAACATTTAGCTTGCAGATTTGGGTACATACATGATAATTTTTTAGGATCTAAATGCCATCTGTAAAACATTTTATAAAAATTTTCTCTCAGGTTTTGTGCACGGCCGCCTCCTCTTGATTCGGCTGATGGAGGGGTCAGCACGGTGGTGGGTTGCTACCGGTTCACCCCAGTTTGGGCGAACCGGTAGCAGCGGCAGTGGGAGGCTCCGCCCACTTGCCTGGATGTCATCAAAAACACTGCGCACGCGCAGAAGCGTTGCACGAGCGAAGCGAGCAGTTAGGGTTAGGGTAGCAAACGTAAGTGAAACTCACCACTGGACCGGTGGCCGATAGACCACAACAGGCTTATGTACATCAGTGGTCCCCAACCTGTGGGCCGCAGCCCACTACTGGTTCGTGGCCTATTTCCAACAGGGCTGCGTGAGTGGCTAGCTGCAGAGCCCCACTGACGTGAGCATCGCAGGCGCTCTCAGCCCCACTCGCGTGAGCAATGGGTACTGACACTCGGACACACCTGTCCCTCCCACAAAACTTCCCCCCCCCCCCGCTCCAGGCCACCAACTGTCAGCGTTTCAATGCTGGCATAGAGAGCAGAGGCGAGCGAGAGATAAACTCTGAAACTTTTGCCTGCTAAATCCCTTTGAAGTCGGGTTGTCGTGGAAATGAGGGGAGGGGGCACATTCCTGGGGAATTACGAGAAAAGAAGTCTGAAGAATGACGTTGAAGATAGCCAATGAGAAGCAGGGATTTGGGGATCGGAAAGGGAGGGATTGGGGGGCAAAAGGTCAGTTTTGTCTGCGCAGAGTCATGATCCGGTGGCTGTGCTCAATTAAATAAAGATTTCCTTAAAGATTAGCAGTTTGGAAATTCATTTAATTTTGAGATAGCATCGTAGTCTGACACCAACCCAGAAAGTTTGGGGGAATTCTGATGTACACTGTCCTATGTTTATGTCTTTTCTGATCTCTTTCTCTTCCCTTCTACATCCTTCTGGGATTCTTTTTTTTTTTAAAAAAAATTCTTAATTTAATTTACCAACTTGGCATGGCCTAGCGGTCTCCCAACTCGGTACTCCAGGTAGTCCTCGACTTAACGACCGCAACGGAGCCCAACGTTACCATAGCTAAACGACACAGTTCTTCGGTGAGTTTTGCCTCGCTTTACAACCTTTCTTGCCTCAGTGGTTAAGTGAATCAATACCGTCGTTAAGTTAGGAACACGGCTGTTAAGCGAGACAGGATTCCCCGGTGACTTTGCTTGTCCGAAGGTCGCAAAAGGGGATTACACAACCCCCGGGACATGGCAACTGTCATAAATATGAGCCAATTGCCAACCGTCTGGATTTTGGCCACGTGACCACGGGGAGGCCATAACGGTCGTAAGTGTGAAAAACGGCCACAAGTCACGTTTTTCAATGCCGTAAATTTCAACAAACTGTTGTAAGTTGAGAACGACCTGTACACCTTCCCAATTCTACTTGTGGCTTTAGGGGAAAAAAAATGAATATTATTCCTAACTCACTTGGAAACTCGATTTTTTTAAAAGATGCCCCAAACCTTCCCTCAACCCCATTGGTTGATCCTCCGAGACTTTCCAAAGCCATTTTTCCCCCCTCTTCTGCTTCTCTCCCTGTAATTCCACCCTCCCTCCAGTTTTCCCATCATCAAGGTTTCCCGCACACATGAAATGGAAAGCGATTTTAATTACCTTTCAGCAAAAACAACAATTAGAGAAAATCACAGCGTGTGGGAGTCCTGCTTAATCACTCTAGTGTGGAGCGGAGAGAAACAGAGAAGTGAGGGGGAGGAGAAACGAGCCATTTCTGTAATACAGCTAGTTCTCGAGTTACAACGGTCTCGTTTAGTGACCTTTCAAAGTTACAACCGCCCTGGAAAAAGTGACTTACGACCGTTATGCACACTTACGACCATTGCCGCATCCCCGTGGTCAAAAATTCAGACGCTTGGCCACTGACCCGTATTTATGACGGTCGCAAGTGTCCCGGGGTCCAGTGATCCGCTTTTGCGACCTTCTGACAAGCAAAGTCAACGGGAAGCCCAAATTCACTTAACAACTGAGCAAGTGCAACAACTTAAAAGGGCCTGGTGGCTCAGCAGACTGATAGCATTGTGATTAACACCAGCTGCCTGCAATTACTGTAAGTTCGAATCTCGCCAAGGCTCAAGGTTGACTCAGCCTTCCATCCTTTCTAAGGTAGGTAAATTGAGGAACCAGTTTGTGGGGGCAATAAGCTGACTTTGTATAAATATAAAAAAGGATGAAGGCTATTGCTTAAGCCACCCTGAGTCTCCGGAGAAGGGCGGCATATAAATCAAATTAAAAACAAAAAAAACACTTATCTGTGCCAAGAAAAGGTCGTAAAATGGGGCGAAACGCACTTAACAAAAGACTCGCTTAGCGGCAGAAATTTTGGGTTCAATCCTGGTTGTAAGTCGAGGACTACCTGTACATATGTGTGCGCACACACGTCAACACACTGCCGTCATATCGACACCCCCCCCCTCCCGCCCCCAAAAACCCTTTTAACCTGCTTACAGGGTCTATTTTTGGCGATTTTTCAAGAACGTTGGCTTTAAAAGCCGGGGCATTTCATTCAGGTTGATGGTTTTCCCTGTCGAAATTTATCCTCCTGCTTCCCCCAAACTCAAAGTAATGACCTGCCTGAGTGTTTTTTTTTTTTTCTTTTTCCTTTTTCTTTTCTTTCTTGGGGACAGCAAAAGAATTTATGTGAGATGTTAAAAGGGAGGCAGAATTCAGCTTCACTGGGCCTGTCTTGTTTTTAACCACAACGGACATCTGAACGGATTGCAAAAGCGTGGCACTATTTCTTACCGTGTTTCCCCAAAAATAAGACCCTGTTTTATATATTTTTTTGAACCAAGAAATAAGCGCTTGGCTTTATTTTCAGGGAGGTCTTATTATTTTGGGGGCGCGTGGAGCAAAATGGGGCTCCTCTTGCCATCTTACCTGATTTCCGGCTCTGCGTTTAAATATTTTTGGGGAGGGCTTATTTTCAGGGGGGGGAGGCTTATTTTAGCGCATGCTCTCAAAAGCCCGATTGGGCTTATTATCAGGGGAGGTCTTATTTTAGGAGAAACAGGATAGTTGTTGCTTTCAAGTGAGAGATCCCTGGTAGCGCAGCAGACTAAAGCACTGTTATTAACATCAGCTGCCTGCAATTACTGCAAGTTCAAATCTCACCAGGCTCAAGGTTGACTCAGCCTTCCATCCTTTCTAAGGTAGGTAAAACGAGGACCCGGATTGTGGGGGCAATAAGCTGACTTTGTATAAATATACAAAAGGATGAAGGCTATTGCTTAACGCACTGTAAGCCGCCCTGAGTTTTCTGAGAAGGGCGGCATATAAATCAAATAAAAAAAAAAAAAAGAGAGAGAGAGAGAGAGAGAGTGATCTGTCATAGCTGGATGGGGGAATTCTGGGAGTTGAAGTCCACCCCTCTTCAAATTGCCCAGTTGGGAAAAAAAAACACGGATATAATAGAAACACACCCCTTCTTATCTCTTTATTTCTCTTGTCTGTGGCATGAATGCAAAAAAAAAAAAAACAACCCACTAACAAGGAAGTCAAAAGCTACGCTCGGGACGTGTGTTTTGCACACAAGCATCAGCAAAATGCATTTTTATCGGTGAGGAGGGACCGGCTTTGCCTTTTTTCCAGGCGACTGAGTGTCTCCGTGTGTATGTGTACACGTGAGGGAGAATTACGCCGAAGAATCGCATTAGGGAAACCTTTGCAGACTCCCCTCTCATCCCTCCCTGGGCGGCTGAAAAAATTGAGGAGCGTTTGTGGGTACAAGGATGCCTTGCACAGCTCCACACACACAGACACACAGACACACACACAGACACACACACCGTGTCGGGAGCTGAGCTGAGCTGAGCACGCTAACGTCATAGGATCCGATCTTGGCAAGTCTCTTTCCGGGCTTGGCCGCTTGGCCGAGTGCCCACCATTACAACATCTTGCAGGGGTTGCTAGAGAGAAGTTCACGGCACCTTGTTCCTCCTTCTCCGGTCCCTACGGATGGGAATTGCCTTCTGGGAATTGGAGACCCTGACTTTGCGCCGCCTGGCCCCCCCAACGTCAAGAGTTGTCGTTGTAGTATATATCAAGAGAGGCACCTTAAAATATGACCAGCTCCTTCTGAATGGAGTCAGAGAGGCCGTCTTGATTTAATTTGTTTATTTCTTTGTTGGTTTGTATCCCACTTTTATTATTATTTTTTTTCCACAAATAGTTCAAGGCGGTGAAGATATCTAACACACCTTCCTCTTTTTCCCCATATCAACAAACCTGTGAGGTGGGTTGGGCTGAGAGAGAGGGACTGGCCCAAGGTGACCCAGGTGGCTTTCATGGTTAAGACAGGATTAGAACTCACAGTCTCCTGGTGATTGGACCAAAGTCACCCAGCTGGCTTTTAATGCCTAAAATGGGACTAGAATGCCCAGTGTCCTGATTTATTTATTTATTTATTTATTTATTTTGATTTATTTATTTTGATTTACATGCCGCCCTTCTCCGGAGACTCAGGGCGGCTTACAATGCGTTAAGCAATAGCCTTCATACTTTTGTATATACCTGCTTAGTAGGGCTTTCGGGGGGCCCCCTAAGCGGTGTTCTTTTTTTAATACAAAGTCAGCTTATTGCCCCCACAATCCGGGTCCTCATTTTACCTACCTCGAAAGGATGGAAAAGGCTGAGTCAACCTTGAGCCTGGTGAGATTTGAACTCGCAGTAATTGCAGGCAGCTTGCAGCTAAGTGCTACTTAACAGCACTTTAGTCCACTGCACCACCAGGCAGAAATGAGGAGTCCTTGGTGCTCCCTGAGCTTGCCTGTTTTCTTGGCCGATGTTTCAGGAGCCAAACTAGGTAACATCATCAGTGCTGGGAGGGAAGGGCGTTTGCACTCATTTTATATTCTGCTAGCGCTGATGACGTTACCCACATAGATCATGAAATGTCTGCAAGAAAACAAGCCACCTCAGGGAGCACCATGGATCCCTCGGTGGTAAAGAGGGATATTTGTAGCTCAGGGTTGAAATGAGGGGTCTTTGGTGTTAACAGAATAACAGGGTTGGAAGGGACCTTGGAGGTCTTCTAGTCCAACCCCCTGCCTAGGCAGGAAACCCTACACCACTTCAGACAAATGGTTATCCAACATCTCCTTAAAAACTTCCAGTGTTGGAGCATTCACAACTTCTGGAGGCAAATTGTTCCACTGATTCATTGTTCTCACTGTCAGGAAATTTCTTCTTAATTCTAAGTTGCTTCTCTCCTTGATGAGTTTCCACCCATTGCTTCTTGTCCTGCCTTCAGGTGCTTTGGAGAATAGTTTGACTCCTTCTTCTTTGGGGCAGCCCCTTAGATATTGGAAGACTGCTATCATGTCTCCCGTAGTCCTTCTTTTCATTAAACTAGATATCCCCAATTCCGCGCTATCTGAGCTCGGTTGTTTTCTTGCGAACATTTCATGACCCAACTAGGTAATATCATCAGTGATAGAAGGGAGTAGGGTTTCCTCTCTGTTTATATACAGCGGCTTGCCCTGTTGGTGACAGTGGGCTTGATGGTTCCTTGATTGATTGGAGTGTTGTTGGCCTAGTAGCAGGGGTGGGCAATTGTGGCTCTTTTACAACCTGTGGACTTCAACTCCCAGAATTCCTGAGGCAGCCAAGCAGCCAAGCTGAAGTTGAAGTCCACAGGTTGTAAAAGAGCCACAATTGCCCACTCCTGTGGGCTTTGCTCCCTTTTAATATGCAATAGCTTGTCTTGCAGCCTGCCCCTAGATAAGCAGGGATTAACACCAGACAAACAGTCCAGCAGAAAACAATACCCTAATCAAGGAACCAAGGAGAAAAACCACATCCTACCAACACTGGCAGGGAAAGCCAGAGGTTCCCATTAAAGAGGAGAAGGACGGTTTCATTACCCAAACTAGTAACATAATCAGCGTACTAATTAGAGCAAATAACGGGGTGCTAATCTGAGACTGGCTTAAACCCAGGGCCCGTGGGTTGCCCTTTTCAATTAGGTAAGGGCCCCTCAGCCCCCAAACCTCCTCTTCCTGCCTTTCTATGGATGAAATCTGGGCTTTAGTTTAGCTGCACCTAGCAAGGTATCAGGGTAAAAGGAGAATCTTAATGCTTTGGTTTTAATGCTTGGGATTTGCAATGCAATCTTGCAATTTAAGGAAGGTAGCGGGGGGGCGGGGGGGGTGGGGTGGGGTATCTGCACAGGTGCCGGTTGGTAATATATATATATATATATTTGGCGTTCTCTTGCAGCCAGTCCAGGCTTCTGACATCTTTGACGGGGGGCAGGGGGAGGGGGGGGGCGGCAGGAGAGGTGTGGAAAATAGGCTCAAGAGGGAGTCGGGTTGTTGTGTCCGTCATCCTCCTCCCGGGAGTGGATTTGACAGAGGGGGAGTCTCGGTGGGTTGGGGGGTGGGGAGAGGACCCCCCACTCCTGTTGCTAAGGAAGCTTGGAGCCATTATCCCAGCTGGATGCATTAGCGCCGAGCAGCAGAGTTTCAAAGGTGGGGGCTGGGGGAAGAGAAAATTTTGCTGCTTGAGATAGTAATTGTAGCCATTCGGCCCAGCTAATAGCTGTTATGATTAAGTTCTATTATGGAGTACACTCTCTCTCTCTCTCTCTCTCTCTCTCTCTCTCTCTAGAACTGGTGGGTGGTTTTTTTTTATGTTGGGGAACGCAGCGGGGAAGGGGAGGGGGGCTCTGACAGCCCTTCACACAGAGCGACAGAGCTGCTGCTCCACGGCTACGCCCCACCCACCCCAAAAAGGAACAAAACACCATCCCACGTAATAACCCATAAGTGGTAGCGGCGAGCATTTCCTTGAGCAAGGCAAGGATAGGAAAATCTGATGGGAGCCTGCACCCCGGACCCCCTGCCTCCCCACCCCTTCAGTGGGGGCAACTCCCTAGAAGAGAGACCCATTGCAAGGACGACCTGTGGGTCCCTTCTTTTCCTTCCCATCTGGGCTGTTCAGTTATTGACAGGAAAGTCCTCGATGTACAACCGCAACGGAGGGCGAAATTTTTCATGGCTAAGCAAGACCGTTGTTCAGTGAGTTTTGCCCCATTTTGCAACCTTTCTCGGCACAGTTGTTAAGTGAATCCCTGCAGGTTAGTAACCCAGTTGTTAAGGGACTACGGCTTCCACGTTGACTTCACGTGTCAGAAGGACATAAATACGAGCCAGGGACCGAGCGTCTGAATCCTGACCACGTCACCGTGGGGATGATGCTGCCACAGTCGTCGGTGTGGAAAACGGTCCTAAGCCACCTTTTTTCCCAGCGCCGTTGTAACTTTTGAACGGTCACTAAATGAACGGTTGTAAACTGAGGACCATCTGCAGTAAGAGGGGATGATTGGTGTGTGTGAGCCTTGATGTCAGCGTTGCAACGCTGGCATAGAGAGAGCAGAGGAGAAGGAAAGATAAACTCTGAAACTTTTGCCTGCTAAATCCCTTTGAAGCCCGGTTGTCGTGGAAATGAGGGGAGGGGGCACATTCCTGGGAAATGGCGAGGAAAAGAAGTCTGAAGAATGACTTGGAAGACAGCCAATGAGAAGCAGAGATTTGGGGATCGGAAAGGGAGGGATTGGGAGGCAAAAGGTCAGTCTTGCCACGCGGAGTCATGATCCGGTGGCTGAGCTCAATTAAAGAAAGATTTCCTTAAAGATTGGCAGTTTGGAAATTCATTTAATTTTGAGATAGCACCGCAGTCTGACACTTACAAGGTAAACCTACCCAGATGAACTAATTCTGCTTTCTTGTACGGGCGCATCCAAAGAATCTTGCAACTCTGAAAGAACGCTTCTTACCCTTCTTGTTGAGTTTAATGAAACAAAAGGACTGCGGGTGACAGGATAGCAGTCTTCCAATATTTGGGGGGGGGGGGCTGCCCCAAAGAAAAGGGGGTCCACCTGTTCTCCAAAGCACCTGAAGGCAGGACAAGAAGCAACGGGTGGAAACTCATCAAGGAGAGAAGCAACCTGGAACTATGGAGAAATTTCCTGACAGTGGAGAACAATTATCCAGAGGAACAACTTGCCTCCAGAAATTGTGGGGGCTCCATCACTGGAGATTTTAAGAAGAGATTGGACAGCCATTTGTCTAAATCCGTGATGGCGAACCTATGGCACACATATCAGAGGTGCACCCAGAGCCCTCTGTGGGCACGGGTGCCCATGTCAGCTGCTCTTCTGCTTTCCGGTGCTCCGGCCAGCTGGTCTTCGCGGGCACCGGAGTGGCAGAAAACAGCTGGAAAACAGCCTGAAAAACAGCCTGAAACGGCCCGAAACATGGCCTGAAAACAACCCAAAAAATGGCCTGAAAACAGCCAAAAAACCAGGCCATTTTCAGGCCCGAAACATGGCCTGAAAACAGCCCGAAGAACAGCCTGAAAATGGCCCAAAAAACAGCCAAAAATGACCAAAAAACAGGCATGTGCACACTGGCCACCTGGTCTTCTGGTTTCTGGCGCTCCTTCCGGCGTGCACACCTGCGCAAACATGCACACACGTTTCCAGTTTGGGCACTCAGTGCCAAAAAGGTTCGCCATCACTTGTCTAAATGGTACAGGATTTCCTGCTCGAGCAGGAGGATGGACTAGAAGGCCTCCAAGGTCCCTTCCAGCTTTGTTAATCTGTTATTCTATTACCCGTCCCCTTTACAGCCCAAATTAGACAGGGTCTCTTGGAGCCTCTTGCCCCATCCGCTGTGCAGCTGAGGGCTAAGTTGCCTGTTATCTGAAGATTCCCTTTGGCTGAATCTCTTCTGCCTCCCAAGGTCATCCGCGCCTTCCCACTGCCGAGCTTAAGGAATGGAGAAGGCGGTGAAGCGGGAACAAGGCAAAGAGAGAGCCCCGGATCAGGTCTCCTGGGGAGCAACCTTTGCAGCAGCTCCGTGTCCTCGGTGGAGATATTGTTTGGCATTGATTTACGATCCCTTCGGCTTACTTGTACATCGGCCACAATGTGGGTAATGAAACGTTTACCGCCAGTAGCTCTATTTTTCAATGAGCTGAAACACCTCCGATAAGAAGTTGTTTAGAAGCCGTAAATCTCAGGTTGTATAAACTCCCAGCCCATCACTTAACTGGTGAATTGCAGGCTCGGGACGTCGAGTCTCAAGCCAAGACACCGGATTGGACGGCAGATTGATGCAGGGCAGGGTTCTCCCTTCCCATTGGCCGGGCATCGCCGGGAACCCTCTCGAGTGCCAGACCCCTTGGGCAGATGAGTTGTCAAGTCTCTGCCTATTGGTTAGAGGGCTGAGGATGAGTTGCGAGCTGGCGCCCCGTTGGGTAATGAATTACTCCGAGATGTATTTGCTCAGGAGAAGTAAATCTGTTCGGTACATTGTTGCCGAGTTGTGATTATATTGTAGGCACGCTCTGTAAATCACAACGAAGGGCCTTGATAAACGGCGCCCGATGCCTCTGCAGAAGGAGGCTACCGCAGATAGGCCGAGGATCTCAAAACGAGCTGAGTGACCAGCGTCTCCTCCGCTCTCTTTAACCTGGCTTTGCATGGACGGCAAAGCCGTGCGGCGGATTGAAAGTGGGCTGGGCACCGATGCGCGACGCAGTCGTGCGGTAGCCACACTACCGAATTTGTGGCAGGGTGATCCAGGGGTGAAATCCAGCAGGTTCCGACAGGTTCTGGAGAACCGGTAGCGGAAATTTTGAGTAGTTCGGAGAACCGGAAAATACCACCTCTGGCTGGTCCCAGAGTGGGGTGGGAATGGGGATTTTGCAATATCCTTCCCCCAGGAGTGGGGTGAGAATGGAGATTTTGTAGCATCCTTCCCCTGCCACGCCCACCAAGCCACACCACGCCCACCAAGCCACGCCCCCGGAACTGGTAGTTAAAAAATTTGGATTTCACCACGGGGGTGATCAAAGCAGGGGGTATCTGTGCTTGGCTGTGCAGGGAGTCCTCGACTTTCGGCCACAATGGAGCCCAGAGTTTATGTTCCTAAGTGAGAAATGTCTTAAGTGAGTTTTGACCCCATTTTACAACTTTTCTTGCCACCGTTAAGTGAATCACTGTTTTTTATGTGAGTCACGCGGTTGTTAAGCGAATTTGGCTTCCCCTTTGACTTTGCTCATCAGAAGGTCACAAAAGGGGATCACGTGACCCCGGAACACTGCCACCGTCATAAGTATGAGTCATTTGTCAAGCATCCAAAGGTAAACCATGGGACCATGGGGTTGCTGTAAAGGTCGTAAGTGTGAAATACGGTCGTCGCTATTTTCTCTGCTGTTGTGATATCAAACGGTCATTAAATGAAACGTTGTAAGTTGAGGACTACCTGTAAAAGGAAAAGTTTCTTTTCCCACCAAGGCAAATGTGATTTCATGGTTGGAACAAATGAAAGATCTGTACACGTAGCCCTTGACTTACAACAATTCGTTTAGTGACCGTTCGAAGTTAAAATGGCACTGAAAAGAGTGACTGTTGTAATTGTTTTTCATACTTATGTCCATTTCAGCATCTTCGTGGTCATGTGATCAAAATTCAGATGTTTGGCAACTGACTCGTATTTATGACGGTTGCAGTGTCCCGGGGGTCATGGGATCCCTTTTTGCGACCTTCTGATAAGCAGAGTCAATCGGGAAGCCAGATTCACTTAACAACCGGGTTATCAGCTGCATTGATTCACTTAACAACTATGGAAAGAAAGGTCGTAAAATGTTGAGCTCAATTGTGGTCATAAATCGAGAACTATCTGTATATCACATTTTTTGCATGGTTTCCTCTGTTGTTTTTAACCTCCATGCAGGCATAAAGGTGAGAGAGTATCCATTGGAGGCAACCTCCGGCTTTTGAGATTTCCAGGCATGTGATAATTATAGCCATGAGGACTGGAAACGTCTTTTATTTTTGCAAAAAATGTGCCCAGATTCTGATGGTTACGTATCAGTGTAAACTAAGCCTTTCAACCGTGGATGTGGGTAATCGCTCTGGCCTTTAGAAGAGCACATCAAATCTCTTTATTACTCTCCTTGACCAGCCTTGGCAATAAAAAGAAAATACAGTTAAAAAGGACACAGTTTAACACAACAATTTGTTATCGGAGAATGCGGAAAAAATAATAGTGCAAGAAAACAACGTATCTAATTTAAAGCTTTGCACAGTTGTATAATTTGGAGAAGATATTTGGTGGGATTAGCATTGCTTTAAAAATGATGGATGTAACATTTATCTGTTAAATCCTTGCATATAGAAATGATTGGAGCATCAACAGAAGTCGTAGGTAGGTTGGTAGGTAGGCAGGCAGGCAGGCAGGCAGGCAGATGATAGATAGATAGATAGATAGATAGATAGATAGATAGATAGATAGATAGATAGATGATAGATGATAGATAGATAGATAGATAGATAGATAGATAGATAGATAGATAGATAGGATTAGATAGATAGATAGATAGATAGATAGATAGATAGATAGATAGATAGATAGATAGATGATAGATAGATAGATGATAGATAGATAGATAGGCAGGCAGATGATAGATAGATAGATAGATAGATAGATAGATAGATAGATAGATAGATAGATGATAGATAGATAGATAGATAGATAGATAGATAGATAGATAGATGATAGATAGATAGATAGATAGATAGATAGATAGATAGATAGCATAGGATTAGAAAGGTAGATAGGCAGGCAGGCAAATGATAGATAGATAGATAGATAGATAGATAGATAGATAGATAGATAGATAGATAGCATAGGATTAGAAAGGTAGATAGGCAGGCAGGCAAATGATATAGATAGATAGATAGATAGATAGATAGATAGATAGATAGATAGATAGATAGATAGCATAGGATTAGAAAGGTAGATAGGCAGGCAGGCAAATGATAGATAGATAGATAGATAGATAGATAGATAGATAGATAGATAGATAGATAGATGATAGATTGGATTGGATAGGTAGGTAGGTAGGTAGGTAGGTTGGTAGGTAGGTAGGTAGGCAGGCAGGCAGGCAGGCAGGCAGGTTGATAGATGATAGATAGGCAGGCAGAAGATAGATAGATAGATAGATAGATAGATAGATAGATAGATAGAAGCAGGCAGGCAGGCAGGCAGGCAGAGAGAAAACTGCATTTAGAGAAGAAGGAAACAGGGCGAGGGGCAGAGGTAACCTGTGAATTATTCAAACTTTCTTGCTTGTCAGAATGAAATGATGGGGCACTTATGAAGACAGGTGTTTTTTAGAACGACAGTCATGAGTCATTCGCCCTTTCATGATCCTACAAATCAGTGCCTGATATTGATGACTGCCCTGTTACTATTGGTCTACACTATAGCAAGGGTCTCCAAACTTACCGTAGCGACTTTTTAAGACTTGTGGACTTCAAGGGGCCCTCAGAGACCATCAAGTCCAACCCCGAATCGGTTCAGGGCAGCAGCGTTCTGCTACCTGCCTACAAAGCCTTTGCTATGAAGTCTGCCACTCCTTTTTTAGTCGAGGCCCCATCCGGTCATCGTGCAGCTTCAGTTGCCCCAGCATTGCTCAACTTTAATTGCTGTGCAGATTAAATCATTTTCTCTCTTTGCAAATCGGGATTGTGGCTTGCGGCCAGGATACAACACAATGAGGTTGTCATCCTGTTGTCTCGTTCAGAGTCCAAACTTTGAGGTCGGCAGTAGCTCCAGAGCAGTGTTTCTCAACCTTGGAAGCTTGAAGATGGGTGGACTTCAACTCCCAGAATCCCCCAGCCAGCAGCGCTGGCTGGGGGATTCTGGGAGTTGAAGTCCACCCATCTTCAAGCTTCCAAGGTTGAGAAACACTGCTCCAGAGGATTATTTTTCAGCACCCTGGACAGCAGCCATGTGACCATCCCCCCCCCCGCTTTTATTTTTTCCCCTAAATCTGGCCTATATAGGTAGTCCTCGATTTACAACAGTTCATTTAGTGACCGTTGCATAACTTTTTAATGAAAAAATAGACTTATGACCATTTTTCACACTTAACGACCATTGCAGCAATCCCGTGGTCGCATGATCGGGACGCTTGGCACCTGGTTCATATTTATGACGGTGGCAGTGCCCTGGGGTCCTGCGATCCCCTTTTGCGACCTGCAAAGTCAACGGGGGGAAAGTCAGACTCACTTTACAACGGTGTACTTAACTTAGCAACTGCAGTGATTCGCTTAGCAACCGTGGCCAGAAAGGTCGCAAAACGAGGCAAAACTCACTTAACAAAATGTTTCCCTTCGCAACAGAGATGTCGGCCTCAGTTGTGGTTGAGGACTAGCCACACAGCTGTTGAAAAACAAAAGTTTGGGTTAAATATGATTCCCCCAGGAGTTCTCAGCAGCCTCCAGTTCTACCTCGGAAAGAAATTTAAGGGAATCGTTGGGAGAAATGTCCATCTGGGTTCAGTTCCAAGTGGGGAGAAAGACACTGGAAACATGGAGGCTGCTTGGAAAGATGGTTTAATGGTGGACAGTAGGACCACGTGGTTTGAGATCCTGGGCAAAAAATGCACATGGGTGAGAGAGAGAGAGAGAGAGAGAGAGAGAGAGAGAGAGAGAGAGAGAGAGATTTATACTCTCTGTTGGGCTTTGAAGCTGAGCTTGTATTCTGATTGGTTGTCAGACTCCCATGGGGCCACGCAGGAGTAACTTTGTAGTTTGTCTTTTGAGTCCCAGGCTTGGTTGAGCCTTGCTGGGTGCTGGAATCTCCTCAGGTGCCATGTGGTGAGTTCTGTTGCTAGATGGGTAGAGGACTAATCCTATCTTTGTTGGATCTTGGGTTGAGGGCATTTGCTTATGAATAGATCTAGCTGTCACTTTGAGGGCTATTGAGGAGGGTGGGGGCTATTAAGAGTGAGTCTGCTTCCTGCCTAAAAAACATGTCTCTCCATTTCTCACCCAGGGAGGTATAATATTCTGCCTTTTTAATATTTCCTAGAATATTTCATTCTTCTAGGAGAAGGATGGGTGCTAACTTCCCCACCGAATCGTGTTCCACAAATTTGTCAGTGTGATTGACACTGGAGGCGCTACAAAGCCCATCCATTTCAGATTGCGGTTCGGGTAGTCCTCGACTTATGACCATAATCGGGACCAAAATTTCTGTTATTTTTATTTTTTTTTTATTTATTAGATTTTTATACCGCCCCCTCTCCCGAAGGACTCGGGGCGGTGAACAGCCAAAATTAAAAACATACAATATAAACATTAAAATACGTTTAAAACAGAATTAAATCCAAAATGGCTCCCCAATTTAAAACGCCTTACCCATGACCCTATAAATAAGACAAATTTAAAATTTAAAATTTCCACATTTAAAATTTCCACATTTAAAAAGGGGGAAGATGTTGTGGAAATTTCCAAGTGGTTGTTGAGTCGTGCTTATTTTTAAAATCATGGACGGTACATGCAAGATTGTCTCTTATGCCCACATGGTTTTTCCTACTGGAAAACTTGGGGGAGGTTTACTCCAGAAGTGGGTTTCAGCAGATTCTGACTGGTTCTGGAGAACCGGTAGTGGAAATTTTGAGTAGTTCGGAGAACCGATAGTAAAAATTCTGACTGGCCCCGCCCCCATCTATTCTCTGCCTCCCAAGTCCCAGCTGATCGGGAGGAAATGGGGATTTTGCAGTATCCTTCCCCTGGAGTGGGGACGGAATGGAGATTTTACAGTATCCTTTGTGGGATAGGAATGGAGATTTTGCAGTATCCTTCCCCTGCCATGCCCACCAAGCCATGCCGTGCCTATCAAGCCACTCCCACAGAACCGGTAGTAAAAAAAAAATTAATCCCACCGCTGGTTTACTCACACCCAACTCTTGCAATAACAGAATAACAGAGTTGGCAGGGACCTTAGAGGACTTCTAGTCCAACCCCCTGCTCAGGCAGGAAACCTTGTACCATTTCAGACAAGTGGCTGCCCAATCTCTTCTTAAAACGTGATGGGAGTACCCACAGCTTCTGGAGGCAAGTAGTTCCACTGATTAATTGTTCTCACCGTGAGGAAATTTCTCCTTAGTTCTAGGTTGCTTCTCTCCTTGATTAGTTTCCATCCATTGCTTCTTGTCCTGCCCTCAGGGGCTTTGGAGAATAGCTTGACTCCCCCTCTTCTTTGTGGAGGCGTCTCAAAAATAGAATAGAATAGAATAGAATAGAATAGAATAGAATAGAATAGAATAGAATAGAATAGAATAGAATAGAATTTAGTAAACTAGAAAAGAATAGAGAATAGAATAGAATAGAATAGAATAGAATAGAATAGAATAGAATAGAATAGAATAGAATAGAATAGGAAAGAACAGAACAGAACAGAACAGAACAGAACAGAACAGAATAGAATAGAATAGAATAGAATAGAATAGAATAGAATAGGAAAGAAGGAAAGGAAAGGATAGAATGGAATGGAATGGAATAGAATAGAATAGAATAGAATAGAATAGAATAGAATAGAATAGAATAGAATAGAATAGAATAGAATTTAGTAGACTAGAAAAGAATAGAGAATTGAATAGAATAGAATAGAATAGAATAGAATAGAATAGAATAGAATAGGAAAGAACAGAACAGAACAGAACAGAACAGAACAGAACAGAACAGAATAGAATAGAATAGAATAGAATAGAATAGAATAGAATAGAATAGAATAGAATAGGAAAGAAAGAAAGGAAAGGATAGAATGGAATGGAATAGAATAGAATAGAATAGAATAGAATAGAATAGAATAGAATAGAATAGAATAGAATAGAATAGAATAGGAAAGAAGGAAAGGAAAGGATAGAATGTAATCGAATAGAATAGAATAGAATAGAATAGGAAAGAATAGAATAGGAAAGAATAGGAAAGAAGGAAAGGATAGAATAGAATAGAATAGAATAGAATAGAATAGAATAGAATAGAATAGAATAGGAAAGAAGGAAAGGAAAGGATAGAATGTAATGGAATGGAATAGAATAGAATAGAATAGGAAAGAATAGAATAGGAAAGAATAGGAAAGAAGGAAAGGATAGAATGGAATAGAATAGAATAGAATAGAATAGAATAGAATAGAATAGAATAGAATAGAATAGAATAGAATAGAATAGAATAGAATAGAATAGAATAGAATTCTTTATTGCCCAAGTGTGATTGGACACACAAGGAATTTGTCTTTGATGCATATGCTCTCAATGTCCATAAAAGAAAAGATACGTTCATCAAGAATCATAAGGTACAACACTTAATGATAGTCATACAGAACAAATAAGCAATCAAATCATATTAGGAAATAGTCAATATAAATCATAAGGATACAAGGAACAAGGTTACAGTCATACAATCATAAGTGGGAGGAGATGGGTGATAGGAACGATGAGAAGATTAATAGTAGTGCAGACTTAGTAAATTGGAACGCTGCTATCATGTCACCCTAAGTCCTTCTTTTCATCAGACTAGACATACCCAATTCCTGCAACCGTTTCTTCGTATGTTTTGGCCTCCTAATCCTCTTCGTTGCTCTTCTCTGCACTCTTTCCAGAGTCTCCACGTCTTTTTTACATTGTGGTGACCAAAACTGGATGCAGGATTCCAAGGCTGGTTTTTTTAACCAAGGCATTATAAAGTGGTAGTAACAACTTCACATGATCTTGATTTTATCCCTCTGTTTAATGCAGCCTGGGGACTGCGATGTTAGCTGAGCAAGACTCGCAAGAGCAAGAAAATTTGCAAGTGGCAGTAAGATTGTTCTTTTCACAAAGCTAAAGTGTGCCTGGCCATTGGTGGAGAGGCAAATCTGCATGCGTAAGATGTCCTTTTTCAGAGGGATGTGAAAATATTCTCCACTAGCGGAAGGAAAAAAATAGCTCTCGAGTGCCTGTGATCTCCAGTTCCTCTCTGCATTTCTGAAGGAAATTCTCAATGTGCTGATTTCTAAGGAGCTGCTAATTGATAATTAGCCAGTTTGCGGGCTTGTGGGGCTGTCAGAGAGAAAAGGGTGGCTTGTACTTTGGTGCTTGTAATGTGGGGGGGGGGGACAAGGAAGGAAAGGAGGCGAAAATACCATTTCCAGGGCTCACTAGTTTAATAGTTTAAAGAGTTAATAGTTTAATAGTTTGAAGAGCACCCGGAGGCTCCAAATGGTCCAGAACGCAGCAGCGCGGGTAGTGACGGGAGCAGCGTGGCGCTCCCATGTAACACCGCTCCTGCGTGAACTGCACTGGCTCCCGGTGGTCTTCCGGGTGCGCTTCAAGGTGTTGGTTATCACCTTTAAAGCGCTCCATGGCATAGGGCCTAGCTATCTTCGAGACCACCTACTGCCACCGACGATCTCCCACCGACCCGTGCGCTCCCACAGAGAGGGCCTCCTCGGGGTGCCATCAGCCAAACAATGCAGGCTGGTGACCCCCAGGGGGAGGGCCTTCTCTGTGGGGGCACCCACCCTCTGGAATCAGTTGCCCCCTGAGATAAGGAGAATCCATGACCTCAGTGCCTTCCGCCGTGCCCTTAAAACTTTCTTTTTTCAACAAGCCGGGCTGGCTTAATTTCTTTTTAAGGGTTTTAATTGTTTTGTTTTGTTTATCGTTTTAATTAATGGGGCCAAATCTATATATATATTTTTAACTGTGTTTTAATATTTGTATTTGATGTTTTTATTTGGCTGTTCACCTCGGGGAGAAGGGCGGTATACAAATTCAAAAATAAAATAAATAAATAAAATAAATAAATTCAGGTTTGTTTGTTTTTTTGAAACTTATTTTTTTATTTTTTTTCCCAAACATACAAATTACATCTTTTCGGAACAGAGCTTTTAATCCGGTCATCAATTTGTTCAATTTTTTTTTTCATCTTTAACCAAATTTTATCTATTCTATTCTGCCGTAACCCTTATTTCTTAATTTTAAAACACAAATTCAACTAATACCATCTTAAAAAAAAATAACACATATTTACTTGATTAACAATTAACCCTTCTATTATCCCACCTCTTAATTGAATCTTAATTCAATAACTCATAATGCATTTCACAATTCTTATCCTAAATCCTCACTATTGACAACATAGTTCAAACATATTTATATTTCATAACGCTCATTAAATCTTTATTCCTTTATTACTTTGTCAAATTTAAATCTTGTCTTTAGTCTTAAAAATATTGCAATTTAACTTGTAAGCATAGTTCTTGATTCAAATAATGCTATTTAATGCAATTTCCCAATTGTCCTTAATTCTATCTATTAAACCATACCATTTATATAAGACCAATTGAGTAATTTTTGTTTAAATCCAATTTTAAGAATGGGTGGATTTGTGCTACTAGTTGGGAGAAAAAAAATAAATTTTATTCCTAGGAACTATTGGGACGCGGTGGCTCAGTGGCTAAGACGCTGAGCCTGTCGATCGAAAAGTCGGCAGTTCAGTGGTTCGAATCCCTAGTGCCGCGTAACGGGATGAGCTCCCGTTCCTTGTCCCAGCTTCTGCCAACCTAGCAGTTCGAAAGCAGGTAAAAAATGCAAGCAGAAAAAATAGGGACCCCCTTTGGTGGGAAGGGAACAGCGTTCCGTGCGCCTTTGGCGTTGAGTCATGCCGGCCACATGACCACGGAGACGTCTTCAGACAGTGCTGGCTCTTCGGCTTTGAAACGGAGATGAGCACCGCCCCCTAGAGTCGGGAACGACTAGCACGTATGTGCGAGGGGAACCTTTACCTTTACCACCTAGGAAATCTAAATCGTGCTCCAGCAAAAGAGCCTTGGTAGTACAGTGGTTTAAAGCACCCTGTTATTAACATTCAGCTGCCTGCAATTTCTGCTGGTTCGAATCTCTCCAAGGCTCAAGGTTGACTCAGCCTTCCATCCTTTCTAAGGTGGGTGAAATGAGGACCCAGTTTGTGGGGGCAATAAGCTGACTTTGTATAAATATACAAAAGGATGAAGGCTATTGCTTAACGCATTGTAAGCCGCCCTGAATCTCCGGAGAAGGGCGGCATATAAATCAAATTAAAAAAAAAAAAAGAGAGAGAGGGGTCATTGCATTTGCATTACACAGGTAGTCCTCGACTTACAACAGTTCGTTTACTGACCGCTCAAAGTTACAACGACACTGAAAAAAGTGAGTTACGACCATTTTTCACACTTAACGAATATTTCAGCATTACCCCCCCATGGTCACATGATCAAAATTCAGACCCTTGGCAACTGACTCATATTTATGAAGGTTGCAGCGTCCCGGGGGGGGGAGGTTGTCCCCTGATCTCCTTTTGCGGCAAGCTAAGTCACCGGGGAAGCCAGATTCACTTCACAACCGTGTGACTCACTTAACGACTGCAGCGATTCACTTAACAACGGGTGGCAGGAAAGGTGGTAAAATGGGGTAAAACTCACTTAACAAACATCTCGCTTAGCAACATCAATTTTGGGCTGAATTGTGGTCGTAAGTCGAGGACTACCTGTAGTTTCAATCCAGTTTTAGGGATGGATGGCTCCATGGTAGTTGGGGGGGGGGGCGGGGGGAAGAAAATAAGTGTCGTACCTAGGAAATCTCAACCCTCTTCCATAATTCTGTGCCAGTCCTTTCTGAGCACGTTAGCTGCCTTGTAATCTTCTTGTAGTTTTGCCAGTAGTTTCGCGGGGGTGTCGTTAGGCGTGCAAATTCTCGGCGTCTCTTGATCCATTTGGGAAATGCGTCGCATTGCGTTCAGACAAGCGTTTCACACCTGCCACGACAGACTTTGCAGATACCTAGACTACATCTGCTTTTCTTCTTTTTTTTTTTTAAAAAAAAATTGAATTCTGCATCCAGTTCCGTATTCTCTCTGGGCCGGGAGTGTTTTTTTCGGATGTGGTTTTTAGCAGCTGGCACCTCCTTGCCAGCCTGACATCAATCCCTGGGAAAATCCTGGAAAAAACAGTCAAGTAGTGGATTCGTGAGCACCTGGAAAGTAGCCAGCATGGGTTTGTTAAAAACAGACACACTTTCTGGCAGGGGTGAAATGCTCCCGGTTCGAACCGGATCGCCTGATCCGGTAGCGATGGAGGCGGGTGGTTGGGGGAACCGGGAGCAAAAATCCCTGCCCCCCCCCAATGCCCAGCTGAGCCGCACAATCATCAGAGGCTTTTTTTTTTTTAAAGCATTTTTTCTACAACCTCTTTGGCCGAAAAAAATGCCCTCCCTCCCTGCCGCTTGGCACCCTCCCTCCGCTCAAGAGAAGCTGGCGAAGGGAGGGAGGGCCAGAGCAAGCGAGGCCCGAAGATCTCTCGGCTTCTTTTTTAAATCTTCCTTCGCAATTGAGATAAGACAGCGGGTTAGATGAGAACAATTTAATTAAGTTGCCGAAAGGCCGCCGGAGTCGGCCCTGCCTGACAATAAGCTGCCCCCTCGGCGCAGGATTGATGGCCTTTTCCGCTGGTTTCCCCCCCTCCCCTCCTCCCTGCAATTGGAAATTAAAAACCAGAACTGGAATTAAAAACAATCACATACTTTCTGTACCGGATGCGGGCAGTGCCAGCGATGCCAACGCTCCTTCCGAGGATACCCAGCTCCCTTTATTACGGAGAGATAATTGAGACTTGTGTTCCAGTTGTTAGACAAATAAGCAACTTTGGGGGGTGGAGAGGAAAGAAAGGAGACGTTAACATGTATTTTTGGGCTGATATGTCTCAGTAGAATAACAGAGTTGGAAGGGGAGGGCTTCGCAGTGTGGGGAGTTGGGTCAAAGGGGTTGCGTCATTAAATCTCCTCCTATTTTCCCCCACAACAACAACCCTGTGAGGTGGGTTAGGCTGAGAGAGAGAGTGACTGGTCCAAAGTTACTCAGCTGGCTTTCATGCCTAAGGCGGGACTAGAACTCCCCATCTCCTGGTGATTGGCCCAGAGTCACCCAACTATCTTTCGTGTCTAAGGCAGGACTAGAACTCCCCATCTCCTGGTGATTGGCCAAAATCACCTAGTTGTCTTTTGTGCCTAAAGCAGGACTAGAACTCCCCATTCTCCTGGTGATTGTCCCAAAGTCGGCTTTTATGCCTAAGGCAGGACTAGAACTCCCCATCTCCTGGTGATTGGCCCAGAGTCACCCAGCCGTCTTTTGTGCCTAAGGCAGGACTAGAACTCCCCATCTCCTGGTGATTGGCCCAAAGTCACCCAGCCGTCTTTTGTGCCTAAGGCAGGACTAGAACTCCCCATCTCCTGGTGATTGGCCCAAAGTCACCTAGTTGTCTTTTGTGCCTAAGGCAGGACTAGAACTCCCCATCTCCTGGTGATTGTCCCAAAGTCACTCAGCTGTCTTTCGTGCCTAAGGCAGGACTAGAACTCCCCATCTCCTGGTGATTGGCCAAAATCACCTAGGTGTCTTTTGTGCCTAAAGCAGGACTAGAACTCCCTATCTCCTGGTGATTGTCCCAAAGTTGGCTTTTATGCCTAAGGCAGGACTAGAACTCCCCATCTCCTGGTGATTGGCCCAGAGTCACCCAGCTGTCTTTCGTGCCTAAGGCAGGACTAGAACTCCCCATCTCCTGGTGATTGGCCAAAATCACCTAGTTGTCTTTTGTGCCTAAGGCAGGACTAGAACTCCCCATCTCCTGGTGATTGGCCGAAAGTTACCCAGCTGTCTTTTGTGCCTAAGGCAGGACTAGAACTCCCCATCTCCTGGTGATTGGCCCAAAGTCACCCAGCCGTCTTTCATGCCTAAGGCAGGACTAGAACTCCCCATCTCCTGGTGATTGTCCCAAAGTCACCCAGCCGGCTTTCATGCCTAAGGCAGGACTAGAATTCCCCATCTCCTGGTGATTGGCCCAGAGTCACCCAGCTGTCTTTTGTGCCTAAGGCAGGACTAGAACTCCCCGTCTCCTGAAGATGACCTGGATGACTGTGAATCTCTACAGACAATAGTTCCCCACTTTCTAGCCCGATGCCTTAACCACCCAACCAAGCTTGCCTCCCTTTTAAGATGAAATTTCTCCCATTTCCTCCCACCACATCCTCAACCTGAGTTTAGGAGCTCCTGGTGAACTTATTTTTCTATCTTCTCCAGTGCAAAATGCCAGGCCGCTCCAGAAGCGATACGAATGAATTTGGCAGGGAAAAGGAAAATCCGGGATGAAAATTTGTACGCCAAGGAATTTTTTTTTTTCTTCTTTCCCCTCCTACGACCATTCATTCATTTTAGATGCGTAGAAGTAGCCCGACAGCAATTCCAGAATCCCTTTTCAACACAAGTACTTTGTGGTTAGAGATGAGTGCGCTGCACACCCTTAATCGTTCCACTGGGGGGGAAAAAGTTATGTATTATGTATTCATTGTCTTGAAAGATTATTAACCAACTGCAGGTCTTCTGGGACGCAGCAGGTTGAAGCCTAAATAAAGACTGTTATTTCCTCTAACCTCCCTTGGAATTCCACCCCAAACACAGTTTGGACAGTGGAGCATCCACAATAGGGGTGGGGGGCTAGGGGGGGGTTGAGGGGTGGGTGTGGGGACACGGACCGTCCCATGTTTTCATACAATTGCAAAGTTGTAAGCCTGTGCTATCCTGCAGATAGTCCTCACCTTAACGACCGCTCACTTAGGGGGCGGCAAGAAAAAGGTCGTAAAATGGGGCAAAACTCACTTAAACAACTGTCTGGTTTAGCAATGGCGATTTTGGGTTCCGTTGTGGTTGTTAAGCCGAGGATTAACTGTTAACAGTTTCCCAATATTTCAGGGGTTGTCCCAGAGACGAAAGGGGTCAACCTATTCTCCAAAGCAGGGGTCTCCAACCTTGGCCACTTTAAGCCTGGAGGACTTCAACTCCCAGAATTCCCCAGCCAGAATGGCAGCTCCATGCCGACAGCACGCTGGAGCTGACATGCGGCCCCTCTACCATGGAGACGGCTTTGCTGGCTAGGGAATTCTGGGAGTTGAAGTCCACCAGGTTTAAAGTTGCCCAGATTGGAGACCCCTGCTCCAAAGCCCCTGAAGGCAAGACAAGACGTAATGGATGGAAACTCATCAAGGAGAGAAGCAACCTAGAACTAAGGAGAAAGTTCCCGACAGTGAGACCAATGAACCAGTGGAACAACTTGCCACCAGAAGTTGTGGGTTCTCCATCATTGGAGGTTTTTAACAAGAGACTGGGCAACCATTGGTCTGAAATGGTGTAGGGTTTCCTGCCTGAGAGGGAGGTTGGACTAGAAGATCTCCAAGGTCCCTTTCAGCCCTATTATTCTATGTTTTATGGCCGTGATGGCAAATCTATGGCACGGGTGCCACAGGTTGCACACGGAGCCATATCTCTGGGCACACGAGCGTTGCCGTAGCTCAGCTCCAACGGACATGCATGCGCCAGCCAGCTGATTTTTGGACCTTCTGGTCCCACCGGAAGTTGGGAAATGGGCTGTTTCCAGCCTCCGGGGGGTGGGGAAGGCAGTTTTAGCCCTCCCCAGGCTCCTAGAAAGCATCTGGAGCCTGGGGGAGGGTGAAAAACGGGCCTGCTGGGCCCATCATGCCATTGCGTGCTAAAAGCGTGGGGGGGGGGCATGGGGGTTCACACACACATGAGCGGGGGTGGGGTGCATTGAATGATGGGTGTGGGCACGCACGTGGGTGACCTCCCCACACTCCCCCCTGCTTTTGGTACGTGACGACAAAAAGGTTAGTCATCATTGTTCTAAGGGATGCATTCAGCAAACAGACAAATGCCGCGTTTATGTGGGACTACAACTCCAATCAGCTCCTCTTATGTGGGCCTTGGGAGCTGTCGTTCAAGACCTTGGCATTACACACTTCAAAGCAGAGATTTATATTTTTAAAATACATTCCTCTAAGTCAGGGGTGGGCAAATGTGGCCCTTTTTACAACCTGTGGACTTCAACTCCCAGAATTCCTGTCTCAGGAATTCTGGGAGTTGAAGTCCACAGGTTGTAAAAAGGGCCCCATTTGCCCACCCTCTGATCTAAGGAAAAAGAAAAAGAAAAAATGAAATGATATTTGGTTAGGATTTAAAGATGTAAGTAACGGGTTTTTGAGATAACTTTTGGGATAAATTCGTAAAATCTCTGATCTCCGTGTATTTCGCTGTGCCCTCAAAACCATGTTGTTCCGCCAGGTTGGGCTATCAATGTAAAGATTTTATTTGGTTTTAAATGGGATTTAAAATTTAGGGTTTTATAAATTGGGCCTATTATTTAATAATTTTAATTATTTTTAAATTTTGTCTGTCTGTATTTTTAATTAGGCTGTACACCGCCCTGAGTCCTTCAGGAGAAGGGCGGTATAGAAATAAAATTATTATTATTATTATTATTATTATTATTATTATTATTATTATTATTATTATTAATAACGACATTGTTAAATAGACAGAATTTAGGGAAATAATTGAGTAAAACATGAAGTTGTGCTCATTGAAAATTAAGATTTGTTAGTCATTTGTACCAATTTATGACCGGATCAATGCTTCGTTTTGAAAAGATGTATTTTATGTTTATGATTTAAAAAATAAAAAATAAAAATTCAAAAAAAAAAAAAAAGCAGAGCATCTCCCCACCCACCCAAATAAGAGATTCCAGGCATCCTAACTTTTCACCTCTTCTCCTTCCTCAGGCCCACCTTCAAATATTTTACGTGGCACACCTGTGTGCTGGGCATTGCCGGCTGTGTCGTGATGGTGTTTCTCATCAGCCCCATCTACGCTTCGGCCAGCATGGCCTTCATGGTCGTCCTGCTGGTGGCCCTCCATTACCTGTCCCCCAGCAGCAGCTGGGGCTACATCAGTCAAGCTTTGATCTTCCACCAGGTAAGAGGCATCCCAACGGGGACCGTCTGCGTGGTCTCAAGAGACCCCAGAAACAGACTTTGCTCGGAGTCTGGAGCAGAAACTTTAAGGCTTGGGCACCATGGACTGTGATCTGTCCCCGTCCACACACACACACAAACACAGCCAGCCGAGGGTTAAGGAAACACTTTGGCACACACCCAGGTCTTATCTCCAACTTGGCAGCGATTTACACACCGTCTGCCAAGTGCGTTTATTTCCACAAAACAGAAAGATAAGATACTTAGCGTACAAAAAGTCCAATCAGAATAATATTTCTCTCAGCAGTTCCGGACGAGGCTTTAGTGACTATCCAAGGTTTACTTTTGTTCGTCACAAGGATCACTGGCCACCACCCTCTATTATATAGTCTCTGGGGTGTGGTCCAGTGACTCAGTTCTAATCCCTAGCACGCCTCCTGAACTGCTGCAATCGTTTATCACGCCTTCGGAGGCGTGCGTCCAGGAATGATGTTTCTCCTTCGCTCTCATCCGAGCCACTTGTCTCCCTGCTAATCTCCTCTCCCTCGGCCAGCACCTGAGACAGTGCCAGAGGGGAGGGGCCTGGAGAGGGAGGCCTGGCTGACTCCTCTTCCTCATGCTCGGAGCTTTCTTCCTCCGATGGGACAGGCTCAGAGGGCGGGGCCACAACAGACTGAGAACATTGGTTATTTATGAAAGGCAGGTCAAATTTATGGTCTGAGACCGTGATGGCAAATCTATGGCATGCATGCCCAAAATGGTACGAGAAGCCATGTCCCCCGGCACGCGCAGCCTTGCCTGTTTGTCTTCCAGGTTTCTGGCACACATGCGCGTATGACGATCAGCTGTCCTTCATGCGCGCGGCAGTGCCGAAAACGGCCATCTGATCGTCGGGCGTGCATGCGCACTAGAACCTGGAAATTCAGTTTTTCTGGAGCGCGATCTCTTCATGCGCACAGCAGTGCCAAAAATCAGCCAGCTGATCGTCGGGCGCACATGGGCACTAGAACCCGGAAGTTCGGGTTTTCTGGAGCTCGGTCCTGGCAAGTGCGATGTTTCTGTTTTCAGGGCCGAAAAGGTTCGCCATCACTGATCTAAGAATTCCAGCAAGTACCAAATGAGATGCTTCTGTAGAAGCAAACCCTGGTCTGTTTTGTCGCTGTTTCTCAATGCAGAGGCGGAAGAGATTCGCAATGATGGCTAGTCTTCCTCTGCCTCTTGGTTGGTCTCTGCCGTTCCCCTGACCGGTACAGGCCAGAATTTCTGAACCCTGGCAACTTTTAAAACAGGTGGACTTCAAATTCCCAGAATTCCTCAGCCAGTTCTGTGTTTATCTTCCAAGGATTACCTGTAAATGACACCAGGTAGAACAATCAGATGCTGCTGTTGCTCCTCTCTGCACTTTTTCTAAAGTCTCGGCATCTTATTTATATCGTGGAGAGCAAAACTAGATGTTGTACTCCAGTGGTGGGTTCGGCCCAGTTCGGCCGAGCCGGTAGCGGTGACGATATGATGTCACCGAACCAGTTCTCTTTGTTCGGGAGCTGGGCCCTCCTGCCACCCCGCCCCCCCCACGTTATTCTTACCTTTTATTTGGCCCCACCCCCAATCTATTGCTGCCTCCCGAGTCCCAGCTGATCGGCTAGAAGGAAAAAAACTGTTTAAACTCTTGCCGCAGGGCTTCAAAGGGCCGCCCTACAGCTGATCAGTGTTAAAAGGCAGTGTGGTGGTAGACCGGTGCCTCCAAAAACAAATGAGTAGACCAGTGTCTCCAAAAACAAACGAGTAGACCGGTGCCTCCAAAAACAAATGAGTAGACCAGTGCCTCCAAAAACAAACGAGTAGACCGGTGCCTCCAAAAACAAATGAGTAGACCGGTGCCTCCAAAAACAAATGAGTAGACCGGTGCCTCCAAAAACAAACGAGTAGACCGGTGCCTCCAAAAAAAACCGAGTAGACCGGTGCCTCCAAAAACAAACGAGTAGACCGGTGCCTCCAAAAACAAATGAGTAGACCGGTGCCTCCAAAAACAAATGAGTAGACCGGTGCCTCCACAAACAAATGAGTAGACTGGTGCCTCCAAAAACAAATGAGTAGACCAGTGTCTCCAAAAACAAATGAGTAGACCAGTGTCTCCAAAAACAAATGAGTAGACCGATGCCTCCAAAAACAAAGGAGTAGACTGGTACAGCTCTGCAAGCAGTTAAAAGCCTGGTAGACCAGTACCTCTGCTAAACCCTAAAGAATTGTCACATGACCATCAAGCCACGCCCAAAAAATAAGCCTCGCCCACAGAACCAGTAGTAAAATTAATTTAGAACCCACCCCTGCTGTACTCCAAGTGTGGCCTTACCAAGGCATTATAAAGCCTGAGTGGCGTAGGAGGCTAATGCCTCTTACTAAGGCAGCATTTAACATCCAGCTGCCTGCAATTACTGCGAGTTCAATTCTCACCAGGCTCAAGGTCGACTCAGCCTTCCATCCTTTCTAAGGTGGGTAAAATGAGGACCCAGTTTGTGGGGGCAATAAGCTGATTTTGTATAAATATACAAAAAGTATGAAGGCTATTGCTTAGCGCATTGTAAGCCCTGAGTCTCTGGAGAAGGGCGGCATATAAAAATAAATATAAATAAATAAATAAATAAAATAAAAATGATATTAACACTTCACGTGATCTTGATTCTATCCCTCTGTTTAGGCAGCCCTAGAACTGTGTTGGCTTTTTTGGCAGCTGCTGCACACGGCTGGCTCATAGTTAAGTGATTGTCCATTAGGACGCCAAGATTCTCACTCACAGTTACCGCTATTGAGTCAGTCCCAAAGGTGCTTTTTCAGGAGGCAACTGGATTTCCTTGTTTTTTTTCTTTTGAAGACGTTTCGCTTCTCATCCAAGAAGCTTCCTCAGCTCTGACCGGATAGTGGGGAAGAGCTGAGGAAGCTTCTTGGATGAGAAGCGAAACGTCTTCAAAAGAAAAAAACCAAGGAAATCCAGTTACCTCCTGAAAAAGCACCGCGACCTGGATGACTTGAGAAGCTCTACAGGCTCCTGAGCCAGGTACCACCCGTTCAATACCTGTTGGCTTGCTTTTTCTTGCATAAAATGCACAGCCTTACTTTTCCTCTCCATTAAATTTCATTTTATGAGGGGGAGGATTTGCCATCTCCAATCTTCTTGGCCCCTCGCCCCTCCCGTTGCTCAATTGCCAACGCCGGAGCAGGTGGTCATCCTTATTGGGAGATTTAATTTTTTCCAATATAATAACAACATTCCAAATTTGCATCTGCTTCCTTTGCCGGGGACTCTTCTGTATCTGCATCCACCCTTTGAGCGGACGGCTCGCCCTTCCAGCTGGTGTGATCCCCGCCCTCTGCCTTTCCCCGGGAACGGTGCCCGGCTCCTGCAAACTGGGCCTGTTGCCCAGGCCCAGCCTTTTAATTTGGGTGTCATAAAACCGACATTTAAAAGCTCTAGTTAGGAGTTTAATGGAAGAGTCTTATTAGCCAGCTGCTGTTTCCCTGCGCTGCCTGGCAAAGCCGGAACCCTCCTGGGGGCAAATCAGCTTGTTTGATCAGGCGGTTTGCTTGGCATTTGGCTAGTGATGCCAGACCGTCCGTTCTGCGCATCTTGCGATGGGCCTTGTCGTTAGAGCTCACCCCCATGCCTACCGACCTTGTGGGTTGAGCTCTCTTGCCCTTAACACAGGAAAAAGCCACCATGGAGACTCTAAAGGAATATATGGGTTATAGGAGCGACAGGGCGCTCCCATGTGACCCCCCTCCTGCACGAGCTGCACTGGCTCCCGGTGGTCTTCCGGGTGCGCTTCAAGGTTTTGGTTACCACCTTTAGAGTGCTCCATGGCTTAGGACCGGGGTATCTACGAGACCGTCTTCTGCCACCAGTAGCCTCTCACCGACCAGTACGCTCCCATAGAGAGGGGCTCCTCAGGATGCCGTCGGCCAAACAGTGTCGACTGGCGGCCCTATGAGGGCACCCGCCATCTGGAACGAGCTCCCCCCAGAGATACGGAGGATCCCGGACCTGCGCGCTTTCCGCCGTGCCATCAAAACATTTCTTTTCCAGCAGGCCGGCCTGGCCTAACCTCTCTTTTAAACTTTTTTAAAAAATTTAAAATTCTTCAATTTTAAAGACATTAAATAAGACATGACTTTGGGTGTTTTAAATTTCGTTTTCCGGGCCAATTATTTAATTGCATTTTAATGGTTTTTTAACATTTGTATTATATGTATTTTATTTGGCTGTTCACCGCCCTGAGTCCTTCGGGAGTAGGGCGGTATAAAATTCGATAAATAAATAAATAAATATGCAGGAAGCCCTCAACTTACGACCGCAGCTGAGCCCCAAATTTCTGTTGCTAAGTCAGACAATTGTTAAGTGAGTTCTGCCTCACACATTTACGACCCTTTCTTGCCACGGTTGTTAAGTGAATCGCTCCAGTTGTGAATTGAACCTGGCTTCCCTATTGACTTTGCTTGTCAGAAGGTCGTAAAAGGGAATCACGTCTCACACACACGCACACACACCGGGACCTTGCAACCGTCATAAACCTGACATATGAATCGGCTGTCAAGCATCTGAATTTTGATCGCGTGACCCTGGAGATGCTGCAACAGCCGTGTGAAAACCAGAGGTGGTATTCAGCCGGTTCGGGCAAACCGGTAGCTCCAACGAACAGTTGGCCCCACCCCTGCTCTCTCCTGTCCTTTATTTCCTGCTTTGTAGCTCATCTCAATCACGTGGCACAGCTGATTGCTGACTTGGAAGGGAAGCAGCTGAGCTTCTAAATGCTCCATTTTCAGCGCTGTGCTTGCAAGCGCCTTAGGCCCACGCGCTCACCGAACCGGCGATGTTAAACCGGCAGCATCCCGCCAGTGGTGGAAACCCATCCTAAGTCACTTTTTTTCAGCGTCGTCGTAAACTTTGAACGGTCACTAAATGAACCGCCGTAAGTGGAGGTCTACCTGTAGATCAGTGTTTCTCAACCTTGAGAATTTTAAGATGTGTGGACTTCCAACTCCCAGACTCCCCCAGCCAGACTTTGTCCTCCTTCCGCTCACACTAACAACTCAACACCGGAGGCCACTCAAAACAATTCTGATTGCTTTCTCATGCACAATGTATTATGAACTTCCTCCCCCTCAGCACTAATATATAGCCAGTTGTTGCTCTCTTGTGCCTCAAGTTCCCATAAACAGGGTGGATTTGATTTAAATCGAGTTGATTTAAATCACAATTTGAATCATGATTTAAATGACTAGTAAAAAGGCTTGATTTAAATCAACTCGATTTAAATCATAATCTTTAAAGAGCAACTGTCATCTCTGCTACTCCTTTGACTCACCGTTGACTCACCGATAGTCCCAGTGTTGCAGAATATACAGCCTCATGCTACGTAACTAAGCTCCGTTTCATGCTGAATAAACTAAATTATTTATGTATCTTAAATAGAAAACTATCTTACGATAGATTTTCACCCCAAAAGTTTTTTATTAAAATAAATCCGATAAAAATAAAAAAAAAAATCCGATTTAAATCAAAAAAATCCGATTTAAATCAAAAAAATCTGATTTTTTTTTGATTTTTTTAAAAAAATCATTGATTTTTATCCACCCTGCCTCTGAATAAGGAAATTGCCGGCTCATAACTGCAAGCCCAGCAGCTTTTTAAAGCAGCCCTGTCAATCGATCCCAGAGAAAAGACAGGGCTGTGTTAAAGAGACGGAGATCAGAGCTGTGTTTGTACCTTCCGCACGGTCGTTGGGGACATCAGATGTCCAACATATTTGCAGCATCACACAGAGACGCCCCCATCTGTGGGAAGCCCTAATTCACAAGTCCCGTGGCATCAACCCAGAGCCACACGACCAGATGAACCACGTTCATTCCGAGCAAAATCACGCAAGAAATGATATTTCTGTTATTTCACAGAATGGCAGAGTTGGAAGGGATCTTGGAGGTCTTTTAATCCAACTCCCTGCTCAAGCGGGAAACCTAATATCATTTCATGGTTGTCCAGTCTCTCCTTGAAAACCTCCAGTGTTGGAGCACAACTTCTGGTGGCAAGTCGTTCCACAGGTTAATTGTCCTCACTGTCAAGAAATTTCTCCTTAGTTCTAGGTTGCTTCTCTCCTTGGTTAGTTTCCATCCGTTGTTTCTTGTCCTGCCTTCAGGGGCTTTGGAGAATAGCTTGACCCCCCTCTTCTGCTTTGTGGCAGCCCCTCCAATACTGGAAGACTGCTATCATGTCACCCCATATCAGTGGTGAAATCCACATTTTTTTTACTACCGGAACTGTGGGCATGGCTTGGTGGGCATGGTGTGGCTTGGTGGGCATGGCAGGGGAAGGATACTGCAAAATCCCCATTCCCTCCCCACTCCTGGGGGAAGGATATTGCAAAATCCCCATTCCCTCCCCACTCCTGGGGGAAGGATACTGCAAAATCCCCATTCCCACCCCACTCCTGGGGGGAAGGATATTGCAAAATCCCCATTCCCTCCCCACTCCTGGGGGGGAAGGATATTGCAAAATCCCCATTCCCTCCCCACTCCTGGGGGAAGGATATTACAAAATTCCCATTCCCACCCCACTCCTGGGGGGAAGGATATTGCAAAATCCCCATTCCCTCCCCACTCCTGGGGGGGAAGGATATTGCAAAATCCCCATTCCCATCCCACTCCTGGGGGAAGGATATTGCAAAATCCCCATTCCCACCCCACTCCTGGGGGAAGAATATTGCAAAATCCCCATTCCCATCCCACTCCTGGGGGAAGGATATTGCAAAATCCCCATTCCCACCCCACTCTGGGGCCAGCCAGAGGTGGCATTTGCCAGTTCTCTGAACTACTCAAAATTTCCGCTACCAGTTCGGCAGAACCTGTCAGAACCTGCTGGATTTCACCCCTGCCCCATGTCCTTCTTTTCATTAAACTAGACATACCCAATTCCAGCAACTGTTCTTCATACGTTTCAGCCTCCAGTCCCCTAATCATTTTTGTTTGCTCCTCTCTGCATTCTTTCCAGAGTCTCAACATCTTTTTTTTTTATATCGTAGCAACCAAAACTGGATGCAATATTCCAAGTGTGGTCCCTCTCTTCTAAATTTATTAATTGGAGCCATATTTAAACCCACCCATCACCTCCCCCCTTGGACTTCCCCGTGGCTGTAGCCAGCCCTGGCTGCACAAGAGCTGCACTTGATGGCTAGGGAGCGTGAATTTTTCAACAAGATTGAAAAAAAAGAGGCCCAGAGCAGGCCCAGATAGCAGCAAATCTCCCAAAAGCCACTTGGGGATTTCTCGCCTTTTAATATCTTCAGTTCCTAGCGGGTGACAGACCCCGGGACGTTGGGCGAGAGGCAGTGATAGATTGCAGGCAATCAAGAGCCGAGACCCGGGGCGAGTGGAACAATTGCAGTAACCTGAAGATTCCTCGCTGAGCATCGAGGGGAATAAATCTGAGGAGTAACGTTTACTTAGCCGGGGTGATGCGACCTGACGGAGGCTGATGAAATACAGTGGTTGCTGGTAGTGAAGACAAATGTTAGCAGCCAAAGACGTAAATGCGTTAGCGTCCCTTGAGCTTCTTTTTGCTCTTGACTTGGTGCGCTTGGCGATCAATCAATCGGAATAGAGCCGGAAGGGACCTTGGAGATCTTCTAATCTAACCCCCTGCTCAAACAAGAAACCCTATAGTATATCGTATAGAGCAGGGGTGGGGTCTAAATTTTTTTACTACCGGTTCTGTGGGCGTGGCTTATTTTGTGGGTGTGCCTTGGAGGTCATGTGACTAGGTGGGCGTGGCTAGCCGGTCAGAGTCATTTCTGGAAGGTCCTCGCACTTACGACCAGTGCTCGCACTTACGACCCGACTCATTTGTTTGCTTTTAACACTGATCAGCTGTAGGGCGGCCCTTTGAAGCCCCGCGGCAAGAGTTTAAACAGGTTTTTTCCCTCTAGTCATCAGCTGGGACTCAGGAGGCAGCAATAGATTGGGGGTGGGACCAAATCAAAGGTAAGAATAACATGGGTGGGGGGGTGGGAAGGCAGGGGGGGAGAACCGGTTCGGTGACGTCATATCGTCACCGCTACCGGCTCGGCCGAACCGGACCGAACCGGGAGGAACCCACCACTGGTATAGAGTCTATACCATTTCAGGTGGCTGTGCAGTTTTAAAAACCTCCAGTGATGAAGCACCTACAACTTCTGTTTTTTTTAAAAAAAAGTTTTTTATTTATAATACAAATTAAAAACAATGGACAGAGCGTGACATCTCCATGTCTTCAAACATTTTCACCAGATTTTATCATCTAATTAATTAATACACTTCCTTATCTCTATACATATTTACACTAATTATCACATTTGAAATACATAACGTTCTTTCATCCGTATAGATTATTTCGATATCTAATTCAATCCTATCTAGCATAACAAATTAGCATAAAAACTTCCAAGCGTTTTACTCGTCAATGGTCCTATATCCCAGCATTTCTCCTCCTTTCCAGCCAATAATAAAATTTGCTCCAGATTTCATAATACTCTGATTCATTCTTATCTTTAAGTTCCGAGGTCAGTCTGTCCATTTCCGTGCAAATTAATATTTTAGCTAACACTTCTTCTTCTGTGGGGGGGGGGGTTCTCTTTGTTTTTCCATTTTTGTGCAAAAGCTAACCTTGCTGCTGTTAGAATGTGTAACATTAGGTAAATTGTGCTCTTTTTTTTTTTTTATTGAAAAAGTTTTAAAACAAACACAATTTCCCCACAAACCTCCCACCCAACCCCCCTCCCCCTCCCCGACTTCCCAGAGCAGAACACAAGGTATTTCTATTGACTTTTAACAATAAACTAAATTGCTTAACCAATCATTAAACTAACACCCCCTAAAAAAAAAAATTCTTAACCCCCCATATATAAAATCCTGCTTCTTAGACATAAAACTTCTAATATCACTTATATAGCGCTTATACAGATAAAAGAAATCATTCATAAGCTATTTGATATTTTTTGGTCTGATACTTATTTTGTATATAATCAATCCATCTTCTCCAGTCCTGTATATACCTTTCTTGTGTGTGATCCTTCAAATATGCTGAAATTTTAGCCATTTCAGCTAAATTAGTTACTTTCAATATCCAATCATCAATAGTAGGCAAAAAGTCCTTCTTCCAATGTTGTGCTACCAACAATCTTGCTGCTGTTATCAAGTTCAAAATCAGTTTAGTCTCTGCAACTGTACAGTACGTAGTTATACCCAATAAGAACAACTGTGGAGTAAATTTCAATCTCTTTTTAAGAATATTCTGCATCACCCACCAAATCTTTATCCAAAATGCTTTGATTTTTCTACAAGTCCACCATATATGGACACTTCTTCTTCTGTGGGGGGGTCTCTTTGTTTTTCCATTTTTGTGCAAAAGCTTACCTTGCTGCTGTTAGAATGTGTAAACATTAGGTAAACTGTGCTCTTGTTGTATTTGCCCTCAATAATACCCAGTAAAAAGAATTCCGGTTTTGCTTCTATATTTTGCACTAGTATCTCCTCTATCCATTGTCTTATCTGATGCCAGAATTTTTCGGCTTTTGGGCACTCCCACCACATGTGATAAAAGGTCCCTGGCACTGCCTCACACTTCCAACAAGCACCTACAACTTCTGAAGGCAAGCTATTCTTTTAGTTAACTGTCCTCACTGTTAGGAAGTTTCTCCTTAATTCCAGGTTGCTTCTCTCTTTGATTAGTTTCCATCCGTTGCTTCTTCTCCTGCCTTCAGGTGCTTTGGAGAATAGCTTGACTCCCTCTTCTTTGTGGCAGCCCCTTAAATACTGGAAGACTGCTATCATGTCCCGTCCCCCCAGTCCTTCTTTTCTCTAGATTAGCCAAACCCAAATCCTGCAACCGTTCTTTGTATGTTTTAGTCTCCAGGCCTTTAATCCTCTTAGTTACTTCTCTCTGCACTTTTTCCAAAGTCTCAACATCTTTTTTGTAGCATGGTGACCAAAATTGGACGCAGCATTCCAGGTGTGGCCTTACTAAGGCTTTATAAAACGGTACTGATACTTCACGTGATTTTGATTCTACGTCTCTTATACAACCAAGGATTGTATTAGCTTTTTTGGCTGCTGCCACACACACAAAAACAATCACACACGCACACAAACAATACAGAGCAAGGGAGGTCATGTCTGGAGCGCTGCACAAAGGAAAAAGAAAAATTGCGACCGGTTTTCCTTTTGATGACCTCGAGGTTGGTGAAACGAAACTCCACGGACATCATCGGTCCATATTTTTTATATCCCAAGGCAATTCATTCCTGGAATTTGACAAATGCAGGTAGTCCTCGATTTACGACCACAACCCAAATTTCTGTCGCTCGGTGAGATTAGTTCTTCAGTGAATCTTGCTCCATTTTACGACCTTCCTTGCCCACCATTGTTAAGTGAATCGCCGCCGTTAGTCACACGGTTGTAACAGTGAATCTGGCTTCTCCGTTGACGTTGCTTGTCAGAAAGTCGACAAAAGGAGATCGCACGATCACGGGACACTGCAACGGTCCTAAATATGAGTCAGTGGCCGAGTGTCCGAATTTTGATCACGTAACCGTGGGGGGATGTGCCAATGCAGTGGTCGTAAGTGTGAAAAGCGGCCCTGGGTCGCTTTTTCAGTGCTGCTGTGACTTCGAACGGCCTCTAAACCGAACCGTTGTAAGTCGAGGACTAGCATGCACCTAAATTTCCATGGCACGGAGGACTCAAACTGAGGCTGTTCCCGTCCTCCTGCTCCGAAGGGCCAGCTAAATAGGGGGGGGGAGAGGGCATTTTTGCAAGTCAAGAGAGTTCAGCTGGACGGTATAAGAAACCTTGTGAGGATAAGGCCAGGACAATGAAAGCAATTACCTAGAGAGCCAGGCAGCTATTCTCTGGCTGCAAATCTTCAACCGAGGACTGGACAGCTGTCAGTCCGAACAAAGCAGGGATCTCCCGGTTGAACAGGGCCTGGCTGGGCTCCAAGACCACAATTCCGCCTGGTTGTAAGATCCTAAGCAGAGCCCTGGCGAAGTCTAGGCGGGGGCGACTTTGTCAGCCAGATATGCTCAGACCCTCCCTCTTTCCCCCCCTTCTTTTCTTATTTTTTAATGTCATTTCCATCACACGTCTGCAGCAGTGTTCGGCGTTGAGGGGTGGTTTTTTTTTTTTTTTTTGAAAGGCCTTTGCATAAATTTATACCGAGCAGGAAAGGAGGCAGAGAGAAAATAATCCGAGACAGAGAAGCTGAGGCTTTGGATGCTTCTTTGAGCTTACAGTTCATTCGGGGAAGGGGAACACAAAGATAAGGCAGGCGCTAGTTTGGAAATGGGAGGTTGGGGGGGGGGGTTAGGGAAGAAAGGAAGAGTAGGGAGAGAGGAAAGGAAAGGAAATGGAGAAGAGGATGGGAGGAAGGAAGGAAGGAGGGAGGGAGAGAGAGGAAAGAAAGGAAAGGGAGAGAAGGAGGGGAGGGAGGGAGAAAGGAGAGGGAGAGAGAGAGGAAAGAAGGAAGGAAAAGGGAGGGAGGGAGAGAGAAAACAGGAAAGGGGAAGGAAGGAAAGGAAGGAAGGAGGGGAGTAAGGAAGGAGGGAGGGAGAGAGAGGAAAGAAAAGGAAAGGGAGAGAAGGAGGGGAGGGAGGGAGAAAGGAGAGGGAGAGAGAGAGGAAAGAAGGAAGGAAAAGGGAGGGAGGAAACAGGAAAGGGGAAGGAAGGAAGGATGGGAGGAAGGAAGGAGGGAGGGAGGGGGAGAAAGGAAAGGAAAGGGAGAGAAGGAGGGAAGGGAGGGAGGGAGAAAGGAGAGGGAGAGAGTGGAAAGAAGGAAGGAAAAGGGAGGGAGGGAGGAAACAGGAAAGGGGAAGGATGGGAGGAAGGAAGGAAGGAGGGAGGGGGAGAAAGGAAAGGAAAGGGAGAGAAGGAGGGGAGGAAGGAAGGAAGGAAGGGAGAAAGAGAGGAAAGAAGGAAGGAAAAGGGAGGGAGGGAGGAAACAGGAAAGGAGAATGAAGGAAAGGAAGGAAGGATGGGAGGAAGGGAGGGAGGGGGAGAAAGGAAAGGAAAGGGAGAGAAAGAGGGGAGGAAGGAAGGACAGGGAGAGAGAGAGGAAAGAAGGAAGGAAAAGGGAGGGAGGGAGGGAGGGGGAGAAAGGAAAGGAAAGGGAGAGAAAGAGGGGAGGAAGGAAGGACAGGGAGAGAGAGAGGAAAGAAGGAAGGAAAAGGGAGAGAGGGAGAGAGAAAACAGGAAAGGGGAAGGAAGGGAAGGATTGGAGGAGGGATGGAGGGAGAGAGAGGAGAGGAAAGGAAAGAGAGAAGGAGGGGAGGGGAGGAGAAAGGAGAGGGAGAGAGAGAGGAAAGGAAGGAAAAGTGAGGAAGGAAACAGGAAAGGGGAAGGAAGGAAGGACGGAGGGAGGGGGAGAAAGGAAAGGAAAGGGAGGGGAGGAAGGAAGGAAGGAAGGGAGAGAGAGAGAGAGGAAAGAAGGAAGGAAAAGGGAGGGAGGGAGGGAGGGAGGAAACAGGAAAGGGGAAGGAAGGAAGGAAGGAAGGACCCAGAAGAATGGGTGCCATATGGGTCACAAACAGGGATTTAGAAAGCAGGGAAATTAAAAAAAATTAAAAACCAAACAGTGAGATTTCCCTGGAAGACGACAACATTTCCCTCGGAAGGCAGAAGTGACCAAAATCCACAGTCCGGCCATTCTTCCCTTTGGGTAACTTCCTGCCTTGTGGGCCAACCACACAGCTAAGGAAGAAAGAAATCAGATGCATGCAAAACTCTCGAACCCAAGGCCAGGCCCATCTAGGAAAGCAACTTGTTGGGCGGTGATTGGGCCCCCGTCTGCTTCTCTCCCTCCCTCCCTCCCTCTTGCTGCCAAGCTGGTAGCTGCTGTCGATTCAGACTGGGGCACCCCCAGTCGTCTCCCACCCATCCAGGCAGAACCTCCAGCATATGGCGCTGTCTGTCACTGGCTGGCACCCCTCTTTATTTCTCCCACCCACCCACCCACCCACTCAGCCAGCATTTTCTCCAACTGATCCAGGATCTTGACAGGCAGACATGGGGTTCCATTTATCTTCCTTACCTGGCTGATTTGCAAAGGAGCCAACCGAGAGGAGAAACCTGAAGGCAAACGCTCAGAAATGGAAACCAAGGTTGTAGTTGTGCAACCTATTTAACTCGCTCAGATTAAAAGCAGATGCAGGCCTTCCCCTTGCTAATTTTTATCATTTTGGGATTAGACCAGGGGTGAAATGCTCCCGGTTCGGACCGGATCGCCCGATCTGGTAGCGATGGAGGTGGGTGGTTCGGAGAACCGGTAGCAAAAATCCCTGCGCCCCCCCCCCCCATGCCCAGCTGAGCCACACAATCATCAGAGACTTTTTTTTTTACTTTTAAAAGCATTTTTTCTACAACCTCTTGGGCCGAAAAAATCCTTTTAAAAGTAAAAAAAAAAAAAAAAAAAAGCCTCTGATGATCGTGCGGCTCAACTGGGATCGTCAAAGGCTTTTAAAAGAAAAAAAGCCTCTACCGGTTCTGTGGGCGTGGCTTGGTGGTAATGTGACTGGGTGGGCGTGGCCAATTTTTTTTTTTTTACTTTTAAAACCATTTTTTCTACAACCTCTTCGGCGAAGAGGTTGTAAAAAAATGCTTTCAAAAGGCTCTCAGATCGCAGCTGAGTTGCCTGATTGGCAGAGGCTTTTTTTCTTTTAAAAGCCTCTGACGATCCAAGCTGAGTTGCCTGATTGTCAGAGGCGTTTAAAAGAAAAAAAGTCTCTGACGATCAGGCAACTCAGCTGCGATCTGAGAGCCTTTTGAAAGCATTTTTTTACAACCTCTTCGCCGAAGAGGTTGTAGAAAAAATGGTTTTAAAAGTAAAAAAAAAAAAAATGGCCACGCCCACCCAGTCACATTACCACCAAGCCACGCCCACAGAACCGGTAGTAATAAATTTTAGATTTCACCACTGGGTTAGACTTGTACAGGTAGTCCTTGACTTAAAACCACAATTGAGCCTAAAATTTACGTTTTTCTAAGTGAGACATTTATTAAGGGAGTTTTGCCCCATTTTACGACCTTTTTTGCCATAGTTGTTAGGTGAATCATGGCAGTTCTTAAATTAGTCACACGGTTCTTAAGTGAATCTGGCTTCCCCGTTGACTTTTGGTTGTCAGAAGGTCACAAAACGGATCACATGACACACACACACACACACACACACACACACACACACACACACACCCCGGGGACGCTAAATATGAACCAACTGTCAAGCATCTGAATTTTGGTCACGTGACCACGAGGATGCTGCAAACGGTCGTAAGTGTGAAAAATGGTCGTAAGTCACTTTTTTCAGTACCTTGTAACATTGAATGTTCACTAAACGAATTGTTGTAAGTCGAGGATTACCTGTATTCGTTTGTTTATTGCGGTAAACGGTGCCCATTGGCACAGCTTACGGTTCTTTGTGCTGCACGAACGCCGAAAAGGGGCTGAAACTTGGAAAGGTGTGCTGTATACAGGTAATCCTCGACTTACGACAGTTCATTTTGTGAATGTGCGAAGTCCAGGATCACATGATCCCAGGACACTGCAACCGTCCTAAATCAGTTGCCAAGCATCCAAATTTTGATCATGTGACCAAGTGGAGATGCTGCAACGGTCGTTAAGTGTGAAAAACATAAGTAATTTTTTTTCAGTGCCGTTGTAACTTCAAATGGTAGAATACAGAATAACAGAGTTGGAAGGGGCCTTGTAGGTCATCTAGTCCAGCCCACATCCAAGCAGGAGACCCTACACCATTTCTGACAGATGGCAGTCCAGTCTCTTCTTGAAAGCTTCCAGGGATGAAGCTCCCACAACTTCCAAAAGCAAGTTCTGAAGGTTCCATGGGTTGATTGTTCTCACTGTCAGAAAATTTCTCCTTGTTTCTAGGTTGAATCTCTCCTTGATCAGTTCCCATCCATTATTCCTTGTCTGGCTTTCGGGTACTTTGGAAAATAGGCTGACCCCCCCCCTCTCTGTGGCAGCCCCTCCAATATTGGAAGACTGCTGTCATGTCACCCCTGGTACTTCTCTTCACTGGACTAGCCAAACAGTCATTAAAGGAATGGTTGTAAGCCAAGGACTATTGCAAAAATATGTGTTGAATTGCTATTACATTTGCACATCATCTGAAATAATCTCTTGGAACTTGATTGTCATCTTCTGCCTGTTAAAATTGTAGAGCGATGCATAATCCTTCATGATTTTTCCCCCCTTTTCTTTTAAATTGAAAATTTTAAATCTGTTTTTTTAAATTATTGGGATGTTTTAAATTTGTCTCGGGCTAAATTGTTTAATCTGGTTTTATTTTTGCTTTTAAATTTTTGTATTTATGTATTTTATTTTTGTGCCTGTTTACCATCCTTCAGGAGTAGGGCGGTATATAAATCTAATAAAAGAAAGTAAAAGAAAGAAAGAAAGATGATGGGACAACAGCTCCCATCATCCTCAGCCTGGATAGTCTTTGGGGCTGCAGTCCATTTAGATCCATTTTTCTCAGCCTATTGGAACTTTAAGATGTATGGACTTCAACTCCCAGAATTGCTGGCTGGGGAATTCTGGGAGTTGAAGTCCATATGTCTTTAAAGTTTCAGAAGTTGAAAAATACTGATCTAGAGGAAAAGACCCCTGAATAAACTGAATAAATTTGACAAAGGAATCCTGCCCCTTTTTGTTCTATCTGACCCTTGCGCTTCTTTCGCACCCAGGTCCGCAAGTACCTGCTGCTGTTGGATAGCCGCAAAGAACACGTCAAATTTTGGCGCCCCCAAGTGTTGCTGATGGTGCGGAATCCACGGACTTCCCTCCAACTCATCCGTTTCATCAACGACCTCAAGAAAAGCGGCTTGTACGTGCTCGGCCATGTAGAGTTGGCGGATCTGGGTAAGGAGATGGTAGGAGAAAGAGTAGGGAGCCATCAGAGGTCCAGCCAGATGATCCCATGAGGTCTCCCTTCAAGATTGGACAAGTATTTTTCAACCTCAGCCATTTTATGAGGTGTGGACTTCAACTCCCAGAATTCCCCAGTCAGCAACTCTGGGAGTTGAAGTCCATACGGCTTAAAGGTTGGCTGGGGAATTCTGGGAGTTGAAGTCCACACCTCATAAAATGGCTGAGGTTGAGAAATACTAGATTGTTGCGACCTAGCAAGGACCATTTCACACGGACAGGATGGAGACATTGGGACAATTTTCCAAACATAATCTTACAGGTAGTCCTCCACTTACAACAGTTCGTTTAGTGACCGTTGGGAGTTACAACGGCCCTCAAAAAAGTGAGGGCCTAACCCTCATACCTAACAATCATTGCTGCATTCCTTCTTGTCCCATGATCAAAATTCAGACGCTTGGCAATGGACTCCTATTTATGACGGTGTCTCGGCCTCTCGCCATCCCCTTTTGCAGCTTTCTGACGAGCAAAGTCAATGGGGAAGGCAGATTCGCTTAACAGCCAGGTTAGTAATTTAACAACTGCAAATGATTCACTTAACAACTGTGGCCAGAAAGGTCGTAAAAGGGGGCAAAACACTTTTAACCAAATTTCTCACTTAAACAACATAGATTTTGCGCTTAATTGCAGTCGTACATCGAGAACTACCTGTACTCCAACACCCTAGACTGCAAATCTCTGGGCCATCACCAGATGGCACCAGACAGACACCAATCTCTTTGTACTGCCACCTAGTGGTGGCTCCAAATTTTGCAGCCGGGATCCAGCAGTCCATGCACAACCCTTTCAAAGCAAAGAGACTCCAGCTGGCTGGATAGATCCCAGTGTTCCTTCCTTTTGCCGAACTCTCATCCTTTGTACTACAAATTGATTTCTCAGATGCTTTTGTGAAGGCTGCAAAGGGGGCCCCTCCTGGAGCTATTTGGGTTTCCATGGTAACTAATGGATATTTGCCCCCCCCCCAAAAAAGGGGGAGATGTGGGAGGAGGGTTGCTAATTTCTTTCTTTTCTTTTTTTTTAACCTAGACCAAAACATAGAGAGGAGGGGGGGAAGGGAGGGAGGGAAAGACTCAGATCAAATCTAAGCAAGCACGCAAATCGTGCAAGTTGCAGAGAATTGGGGGCGGGGGCACCTCGTTTGGGTCCTAGAAAGGGGGATCAGAAAAAGTTTCAGGGCTTGGGAACAGCCCGTGAGAGCTGGCAGAACAAACCATCTTCTGCTTCTCCTTTGCCCACACAGTAAAGCCATCAATGCCACTTGCAGCAAATGAGAAATCTGGCATTGTGCCACAGGCAGTCCTCGACTTACGACCGTAATTGAGCCCCCCCAAAATTCCTGTTGCTAAACGAGGCAGTTGTCGAGTGATTGTTTTGCCCCGTTTTACGACCTTTCTTGCCACCATTGCTAAGTGAATTGCCGTAGTTGTTAAATCAGTAACATAGTTGTCAAGTGAATTTGGCTTCCCCGGGGTGAAATGCTTCCGGTTCGGACTGGATCGCCCGATCCGGTAGCTATGGCGGCAGGTGGTTCGGAGAATCGGTAGCAAAAATCCCTGCCCCCCCCCCCCACCATGCCCAGCTGAGCCACGCAATCAGCAGAGGCTTTTTTTTTTTTTTTTACTTTTAAAAGCATTTTTTCTACAACCTCTTCTGACGAAAAAATGCTTTTAAAAGTTAAAAAAAAAAGCCTCTGATGATCGCGTGGCTCAGCTGGGATCATCAGAGGCTTTTCAAAGCATTTTTTTCTGCAACCTCTTGGCCGAAGAGGTGGTTAAAAAAATGCTTTGAAAAGTCTCTGACGATCCCAGCTGAGTTGCCTGATCGGCAGAGAAGCTTTTCAAAGCATTTTTTAAAAAGCCTCTCTGACGATCCCAGCTGAGTTGCCTGATCGGCAGAGGCTTTTCAAAGCATTAAAAAAAATGCTTTGAAAAGTTTTTTTAAGAATTTTTTGGCCACGCCCACTACCACCAAGCCACGCCCACAGAACCGGTAGTAACAAATTTTACATTTCACCCCCGGGCTTCCCCCATTGATTTTACTTGCCAGAAGATCGCGAAAGGGATCACTCAATCCCGGAACACTGCAATGGTCAACTTTTTTTCAGTGCCATTGTAACTTTGAGTGGTTACTAAACAAATAATTGTAAATCGAGGATTACCTGTACACCAGGAGATGCCTTTCAATGAAGGTTGGTGAAACAGAGACCGTGGGAATATTTTAGGAGGCTGCTATAAAGATTAGATCTCAAACGATAGCAGAGAAAACGTAAGCTTCTTTTCAGGCAAAGAAGGAATGGATTTACCAGCATCACGTACCTGGATCTGGAAAAATAAAAACCAGATTTACCATAGCCTGTAGTATTTGAAGCTATCCAAAGGGCTGGGGTTTTATTTGTTGGGATAAAATTAGAACTCATTTTGTAAATCCACCCAAAGGCCTAAGCAGTACTTTCTCCCACGACGACCCTGCGATGTAGGAAAGAGCTTCACCCCAAATTGCCCAGGAAACTTCCACGAGGAAGCTTGAATCCAGATGGCCCTATTCCTAATCCAGCATTGTACGTCAACTTAGAGTTTTTGAACTTTGACAACTATGGACTTCAATTCCCAGAATTCCCCTGCCAGCATACCGGTACCTTAAAATTACCTAGGTTGGGAAACACTATTTTAAAGCCAACCAAATTGGCAACTTTCACCAAGTAGAAAATGTCTCGAATAATGGCGTTGCCAGCGTTTCGACGCTGGCATAGAGAGCAGAGGAGAGAGAGAGATAAGCTCTGAACTTTTGCCTGCTAAATCCCTTTGAAGCCGGGTTGTCGTGGAAATGAAGGGGGGAGACATTCCTGGGAAATGGCGAGACAAGAAGTCTGAAGAATGACTTGGAAGATAGCCAATGAGAAGCAGAGATTTGGGGATCGGAAAGGGAGGGATTGGGGGGCAAAAGGTCAGTCTTGTCCCCACCGAGTCGTGATCCGGTGGCTGTGCTCAATTAAAGAAAAGATTTCCTTAAAGATTGGCAGTTTGGAAATTCATTTATTTTGAGATAGCATCGAAGTCTGACAGGCGTCTTTGTCCTTTTCCTCCGCTGGGCCGGCCCCTGAGATTGACCGTTTCTGCTTGTCCCCAGACTGCCTGCCATCTGATCCCTTGCCGGACCAGTCGGACTTCTGGCTGCAGCTGGTGGACCGGTTGAACATCAAAGCCTTCGTCAACCTGACGCTTGCCAGTTCAGTGCGGCACGGCACACAGCAGCTGCTCTTCATCTCGGGACTGGGTAGGTAACCTTGGATTTCTGGGTGGTCACCTTTCCTCCAGCTTCAACTTTTTTAAAAAAAAAGCCTCCTCTAAATTCCTGTTGAATAAGCTAAATCCATTCTGTAAGGGCAGATTTTAACAGAATTACTTTGTTGGAAGGGACCTTGGAGGTCTTCTGCTCAAGGAGAAGACCCTGTACCATGTCAGACAAATAAGTATCCAATCTCTTCTTTAAAAAACCTTCAGTGTGGTTTTTACACCCACAACTTCTGGAGGCAAGCAGTTCCACTGGCTAATTGTTCTCACTCTTAGGATGTTTCTCCTTAGTTCCAGGTTGCTTTTCTCCTTGATTAGTTTCCATCCGTTGCTTCTCGTCCTGCCTTCAGGGGCTTTGGAGAATAGGTTGACCCCTATTTTCAGAGAGTCGAGCTTTTGTCCCGTCAGACATGGAAACCCTCTGAAATTTTGGGAAGTCATTTGCCTCCCAAATGAAATAGGCACATAGGTGGGATTCAGCCAGTTCAGGCAAATCGGTAGTTAAATTGTTGGCTGGCCCTGCCCCTTCCTACCCCACCCCTTCCAGGAGTTCCCACGCGCCCCATTTTGGCTCCCATGTAAGTGGAGGGGGGCCTCCTAGGCCCAAAATGGGGCGCGGGGGGGCGCTATACCCCCCGGCCTGTTTTTGCTCCCAGAAGGCTTCAGGGAGGCCTCCTAGGCCCAAAACAGGGTGTGTGTGGGGGGGGGGTGCAGTGCCCCCCTCCCTGTGGCCCGTTTTTTTCTCCCAGGGGAGTGCAGGAGGTCGAGTGCTGCCTGTCACACACCCCTGGCCACACCCACCATGACCACGCCCACCCAGCCGGTCATTAGGGCAGAGAACCGGTTGTTAAATTATTTGAATCCCACCACTGCAGGGGTGGGTTCTAAATTTTTTTATTACCGGTTCTGTGGGCGTGGCTTATTTTGTGGGTGTGGCTTGGAGGTCATGTGACTAGGTGGGCGTGGCTAGCTGGTCAGAGTCATTTCTGGAAGGTCCTCGCACTAACGACCAGTCCTCGCACTTACGACCCGACTCATTTGTTTGCTTTTAACACTGATCAGCTGTAGGGTGGTCCTTTGAAGCCCCGCGGCAAGAGTTTAAACAGTTTTTTTCCCTCTAGTCATCAGCTGGGACTCAGGAGGCAGCAATAGATTGGGGGTGGGTCCAAATAAAAGGTAAGAATAAGGTGGGGGGGCAGGGGGGGAGAACCGGTTTGGTGACGTCATATCGTCACCGCTACCGGCTCGGCCGAACCGGGAGGAACCCACCACTGCACCACTGCCTAATGGGATCCTCTCCCCTGGCCGGCTGACCTCTTTCCGAGCCCTGGCAGAACCTGAACTCGGCTCCTCAGAGACCTTGACAGTTGCTTTAACAGCAGCCAAATAAATTGATGAAATAATGTACATAAGTAACGTGCTCCTGATGACTTGATCGACTCTGTCTGTTCCAATTCAGGGTTTTTGCTCTCTTGTCTGGCCGCAGAAGGGTGAAATGAATTGTTTGGGGTTAAAAACTCCCCCCTCCCCCCAGAGATTTACTTGTCTGGACCACTTAGATTTTGAAATTAATGTGATGCATTAATATTTCCCCTCTGATTCACTGAGGTGGGTCTTCAGAGCAAAACCACACCAATATTTGCATTTTTGTCATGCACAGACCTGCCAACCTACTCACTGTATATGGTTACTTGATCCTAAAATATACTCGACTTACAACCATTCATTTAGTGACCGTTTGAAGTTGTAACAGCCCTGAAGAAAGTGACTTGTAAACTGTTTTTTCACACTTGCGACCGTGGTGACATCCCCATGCTCGAAATTGGCCACTGACTCATATTTACGATGGTGACGATATGCAGGAGGTCACGCGATCCCCTTTTACAAACTTCTGACAAGCAAAGTCAACGGGGAAGCCAGATTCACTTTACAAGCATGTTATTAACTTAGCAACTGCAGGGATTCACTTAAGGACCGGGGTAGGAAAGGTCTTAAAATGGGGGATATATGACTTAACTGACTCATTTAGAAATAACCAATCTCATTGTACATATGTTGTGCGCGGACAATAAAAGATTTGAAATGAAATGAAATAGAAATATTGGGCTCTATTGTGGTCATAAGTTGAGAACTACCTGTACTAAGTTTTTTTTTTTTTTTACTTCTCCTTTTTATTTGGCTGTACACTTTGGCACCATTATTATTATTATTATACACTGTTGTTTTGCAAGTACATTGGGTGCTTTTGTACTGGAGACAAATTCTTTGTGGGTCTAACTACATTTGGCCAAATAAATTAAGAATAAACAGTATAAGAAGTATAAAAATATAAAACTATAAGAAATATAAAAGTTTAAGCACAGGTAGTCCTCGAGTTATGACCACAATGGAGCCCAAAATTTCCATTGCTAACCGAGACATTTGCTAAGGGGGGTTTGCCCCATTTTATGACCTCTCTTGCCATAGTTATTAAGTGAGTCACTGCGGTGGTCAAATTAGTGACATGGTTGTTAAGTGAATCTGGCTTCACAAAAGGGGATCACATGAACCCCGTGACACAGCAACCGTCATAAATATGAGTCAGTTGCTAAGCGTACAAATTTTGATCACATGACCATGGGGACGCTGCAACATGAAAAACGGTCATATGCCACTTTTATTAGGGCCGTTGTAACTTCTAACAGTCACTAAACAAACTGTTGTAAGTCAAGGACTATCCATATAAGATAGTATAGAACCGTGATGGCGAACCTATGGCACGCGTGCCACAGGTGGCACGCATAGCCATATCAGTGGCCAGCCAGCTGATTTTCGGGCCTTCTGGGCCCACCAGAAGTAGGGAAACAGGCTGTTTCCTGCCTCCGGAGGGCCTCAGAGGGAATGGGGAAGGCTGTTTTCGCCCTCCCCAGATGCATAGAGAGGATCTGGAGCCAGGTGAAAAAGAAAAACGGGCCTACCGGGCCATCGTGTGCCAGGAGCCGGGGAGGGGGTTGCATGCGCGGGGCGGGGCACATAGAATTATGGGTGTGGACACACATGCGTGTGAACCTCCCCCGCCCACCCCCTCCTGGTACGTGATGGCAGAAAGGTTAGCCATCACTGATATAGAAGAATAAGTATAAAATGAAAAGATGTCGAAGAAACGCATAAAAAATAAGAAGTATGAGAATATAAGCATAAAATCCAGCTCTTGTTCTGTCTCCTCGTCCTCCAGGAGGCATGAGGCCTAACACCATCGCTCTGGGCTTCTACGACAACGCCCCCCCACTCGACAACTTGTCCCAACCCACAGCCTTCAGCAGAGACGAGGCAATTTGGCACGACTTCCCTCCCGTCTGGACCTACGGAGGCCCCAAGCAACTGTCTTCCCGGGAGTACGTGGCCATCATCTGCGACGCCATGAAGATGTCGCGCAACGTCCTTCTGGCCCGCTACTTTGACCAGCTCCAGCTGCCTCAGTCCGTCGGGTGGCGAGCCCAACCTCTCATCGACGTCTGGCCCATCAACCTTTTGCGCCCCGACAGCGCCCGCTACGTCGACACCAGCAGCCTCTTCTTGTTACAGATGGCCTGCGTCCTGGCCATGACCCGGTCGTGGCGACGGGCTCGCTTGCGTCTCTTCCTCTGCGTGCAGAGTTGCACCAGCCCCCAGGGCCAGGAGGACAAGCTGCGGCAGCTTCTGAAGGACCTGCGCATCCAGGCGAAAGTCCAGCTGGTGCTGTGGGACAGCGTGGTTGCTCTCCATTGGCACAGCCGCCAGGAAGACTCGGCAGACGGCGCCCTCAACTTCTCCAGCAACATAACGTCGGTTTCCGACGAGTATTTGACTGCGGTTAACCAGCTCATTCTCCAACAGAGTTCCAGTCCTACTGTCCGCTTCCTTTACCTGCCCCGTCCTCCCGCGGACACTAATTTATACCCCAGATATTTGGAACAACTGGAGATCCTGACCCACGGACTCGGCCCCACGCTGCTAGTGCATGGGGTGAGTGCCGTTACTAGCACTCAGCTGTAAAGCAGGGTTGTCTGTTGTCCACTGTGGGCAAGGGTTGGTGGTTGATGGAACACCAGGCGGAGGTGGCCCTCAAGGATCGAGGTGAAGGCGAACTGAATATCAACCAGCAATATTCTTGGCTGAAGTTGGGGTTCCACATCTCCCCAACCTTTTCTTCCCAGGCCGGGTTGCTGCGATGCCTCCCAACGCACGATAACCGTGCAGCAGGGTTAAGGCCCAGCTCCGTGGTTCCTAGCCGAGAGCTTCCATCGAGCGGTGTCTCCTCTGTGCTGCTTTGGCGGACTCCCGAGAGAACGACTTGTCAACAACCGAAGAATATGAAGCTGAGTCTGGGTCCTCCCATCTTGGGAGTTTGGCAGCCAGAAGGTTCCTTGGTGCCAGGTGGCTTTGGAAAACTCTGTGACGGTTGCCTTTCTTTGGACACTTGTAAAGATGGGAACAGAATTAAAGGTTGTTGGATTTAAATCTGTAGTGATGGCAGGGGAGGCGTTTCTTACATCAACAATAAGGATCAGGATTTAAGGCAGGGATCTCCAAACATGGCAACTTTATGACTTGTGGCCTTCAACTCCCAGAATTCCCCAGATTTTAAGACTTGGGCCTTCAACTCCCAGAATGCCCCAGCCAGCCTTTAAGAGTTGTGGCCTTCAACTCCCAGAATCCCCCAGCCAGCCTTTAAGACTTGTGGCCTTCAACTCCCAGAATCCCCCAGATTTTAAGACTTGGGCCTTCAACTCCCAGAATGCCCCAGCCAGCCTTTAAGACTTGTGGCCTTCAACTCCCAGAATCCCCCAGATTTTAAGACTTGGGCCTTCAACTCCCAGAATGCCCCAGCCAGCCTTTAAGACTTGTGGCCTTCAACTCCCAGAATCCCCCAGCCAGATTTTAAGACTTGTGGCCTTCAACTCCCAGAATCCCCCAGCCAGCCTTTAAGACTTGTGGCCTTCAACTCCCAGAATCCCCCAGCCAGATTTTAAGACTTGTGGCCTTCAACTCCCAGAATCCCCCAGATTTTAAGACTTGGGCCTTCAACTCCCAGAATGCCCCAGCCAGCCTTTAAGACTTGTGGCCTTCAACTCCCAGAATCCCCCAGATTTTAAGACTTGGGCCTTCAACTCCCAGAATGCCCCAGCCAGCCTTTAAGAGTTGTGTCCTTCAACTCTCAGAATTCCCCAGCCAGATTTTAAGACTTGTGTCCTTCAACTCCCAGAATGCCCCAGCCAGCCTTTAAGAGTTGTGGCCTTCAACTCCCAGAATTCCCCAGCCAGATTTTAAGACTTGTGTCCTTCACCTCCCAGAATGCCCCAGCCAGCCTTTAAGACTTGTGTCCTTCAACTCCCAAAATTCCCCAGCCAGATTTTAAGACTTATATCCTTCACCTCCCAGAATGCCCCAGCCAACATGGCTGTTTGAGAAATTCTGGGAATTGAAGTCCACAAATCTTAAAATGTTTCCAAGTTTGGAGACTCCTGATGTAAAGCATCCATCATCAATAGCAGAGTTGGGCGTCATTCTTACCAAAGAGCGACAAACTCATCCCTCGGCTTTGGCCCTTAACAAATGCTGCTTGTGGTGTAGCAAACGCAATTGGCACCTGTTTGTGTGATGGCTTCCAGTCTCAGCAAATGTATTGACTTGAGTATTGGATGCATTAATCGAAGCAAGAACAGAGGAAAAAAAATAAGTAATCACTCTTGACTCTTCCATTCAGTGGTCTTGCTCCCTCCATATAGTTAACTAGGCTAGTGGGGCAGTTAATGAGTTGTAGAGGCTCATAAATCAAGTGGGATGACCCATTTTAGTTAGTCCTCCAAGAAAAAGAGACCAAAAGGCAGAGTGTCTGGAAAAAAAAGCATTGTCCTACCACAGATGATTTGCAATGACCCAACTGCTCAGCAGTATCTTCCATCGGAATAGAGCTGGAAGGGGCCTTGGAGGTCTTCTAGTCCAGCCCCCTTCTCAAGCAAGAAATCCTGTATCCCATTTCAGACAAAAGTTTGTTAAATCTCTTTCTTAAAAGCCTCCAGACATGAAGCACCCGCAACTTCTAGTGGCAAGCTGTTCCACCGGTTAATTGTCCATACTTTTACGAAGCTTCTCCTTAATTCCAGGTTGCTTTTCTTTTTGATTAGTTTCCATCCGTTGCTTCTTGTCCTGCCTTCAGGCGCTTTGGAAAATAAATTGACCCCCCCTCTTCTTTGTGGCAGCCCCTCAAATACTGGAAGACTGCTATCATGTCCCCCCTAGTCCTTCTCTAGACTGGCCAAACCCAAATTCTGCAACAGTTCTTCATCTTGATGCCTGTCTATCCAATTGGGAAGAATTTTGGGAGGTGAAGTCCACAAGTCACCAAGGGGTCATCATCCCCCACTTCTGAACTCAAGAGAGAAGGGCATATATTGATGTGATACAGGTAGTCCTTGAATTACAGCAGCTTATTTAGTGACTGTTCGAAGTTTCAACAGCACTGAAAAAAGCGACCTATGCTTGTTTTTCACACTTAACGACCGTTGCGCCATCCCCATGGTATTCAGACGCTGGGCAACTGGCCCATATTTATGACGGTTGCGATGTGCCAGGGGGGTCACGTGATTCTCCTTTTGCGACCTTCTGACAAACAAAGTCAACGGGGAAGCCATATTCACTTAACAGCCATGGCAAGAAATGTTATAAAAGGGGGAAAACTCACTTAACCACCGTTTCCCTTAGCAACAGAAATTTTGGGCTTCAACGAGGCTGCCCGATGCTCCAAAAGGGTGTCCTGCACAGATGGCCTCGGTGAGTCCGTGTGTCAGGGTTCCGACCGATTCCCTAATTAAATCATGAGCCTCAAGCCAAGCTTCAAAAGAAATCCAGTTATTTTTAGGAGCTTCATGTCGGCACGGTCCAAGAGAAGCCAACTCTGACCCCACATCATTTATGGCCCAGTTCTGACCCTGTTTAACCCCTCCCCCCCAAGGTATGTCATCAGTCACATTCTCCAATGAAGCAATTTTGCTGGTTGTAGAGATCACTCCCCTCCGTCCACTGTGGGTAACCCCTGGAGACAGCCTTGACAGAGATATGGCTGGAATGTGCTTTTGTTTTGACTGACATGCTGCCTCGGAAGTTCGTTTTCCAATCTCCCTTGCCTATGGCAACTCGAGAGCAGGCCAGGGATGCTTTGTGAGTGGACACCGTGAAGCTGAGTAGGCACACTCATCTCATTTAGTGTCTGCTCTCACCGCTCCGCTTTTGGGGCATCAGGAGCAGGAGGCTTGGCGGCACAGCTGGGGAAGGGAAACTGGGCTACGCAGCTCCACTCAGGCAAGAGAGAAGCCTTTGGGGCGAGTGGGTGCCTGCCACTCATCCAGCCCTGTTGAGTAGAGACCATGGCCCGGTAGTGGTCCGTGGCCCACAGGTTGGGGACCCCTGTTCTAGAGTCTCTACATCTTTTTTTATAACATGGTGACCAAACCCAGATGTGTTCTGTCCCCCACCCACACGCACACACACCAACAGATGTTCAAGAGTTAAAGACCAAACCAGCCGGCAAAATCCTTTTCCTTATGATAACGGAACTTGGCAACAACCTAGTGGCTGCCTGCCAAGAGTTTATTATTTACGAAGAGGAGAGATAACTTCTCCCCACTTCTGATACATCAAAAGAAACAGCTCAATAATTATGGAGTCAATCATAATCGCTCCCTTTTATACCCTGTGGGGTGTGGTCCAGTGACTCAGCCTAATCTCGGGCACGCCTTTTCTTCTGTTGCGCGCGCTTATCTCTGCGACGCTGGCGTGGGTCCAGCCAAGACTCATTACTCTCATCACTGTCCATCTGTGGCTGCGTGGACGTGCTTGGCCCCGGCCCTATCTCTTGCCCTTCGGCGGACACCGAAGGCATTGCCAGAGAGGAGGGTCTTGGAGAGGGAGGCCCCTGCCAACTCCTCTCCTTCACTCTCGGAGTCCTCTCCTGCCGATGACACAGGCTCAGGTAACGGAGCCACAACAAGATGCCATATTCCAAGCGTGATCCTACTAAGGCTTTATAAAGTGTTACTAACACTTCACCTGATCTTGATTCTTATCCGTCAACCTGCCCACCTTTTCTCGTGGGTTCTCTCTCTTGCGGGTGGATGCCAGTTTCATGACCTTGACTCACGTCAAGGAAACGTGGGTGGAGAATGTCCAGGGACTTTAGCAACAGAAGTGGTTGGATCTCCTCGGGACAGGTAGCCAAGGTAATGTAAAGACGTCACGGCATTGTCACGCAAACGACATGCAAACTTTGGCAAGTTCTAACCTTGGAGGTTGGCATTTTGGCCCGGAGAAGATGTGGGGAGCAGGGGGTTGGACTAGAAGACCTCCAAGGTGCCTTCCAACTCTGTTATCCTATCCCAGGGGTCTGCAACCTTAAACACTCAAAGAGCCATTTGGACCCGTTTCCTACAGAAAAGAAAACACCGGGAGCCACAAAACCCTTCCCGTGCCTGACTGTTTCCCGAGTGGCCACAAAACTAGCATATGTAGTTGAATTAAACCTTCTGTTTTCTTCTGAAACTTTTCTTTTCTTGGATTTATCCACGCTTGGCCTACCGGATGTTGAAAAGCTCAATAAATCGCGTACCGGCGGGTGTCGCACATTGGCGGTTGTGACGCCTATTTTGAGTGACAGGGAGCCGCAGCAGAGGGGTGAAAGAGCCACATGCAGCTCCAGAGACACAGGTTGCTGACCCCTGAATTAACCAAATTGCGTTCGGAAATTGTGGGTGACCCAACACCGGAGGCTTTGAAGAAGAGACTGGACAGCCATCTGTCAGAAATAGTAGAGAGAGCAGGGGATTGGACTAGATGACCTCCAAGGTCCCTTCCCCACTCTTAGTCATACTGTTCAAGAGATGGAAGATATCCGAGACCCACTTCTGGGGGTCAGAAAGAGACTTTCTAGAAACAAGGCTGGCTGTTTTCCATCCATTAGGAGGGTGCAGGACCATGTCACCACCCTGAGTCCTGTTGGAGAAGGGCGGTATACAAATTAAATAAATAATAATAATAATTTTTTTTTTTTAAATTTGATTTATATGCTGCCCTTCTCCGGAGACTCAGGGCGGCTTACAGTGCGTTAAGCAATAGCCTTCATTCTTTTGTATATTTATACAAAGTCAGCTTATTGCCCCCACAAACTGGGTCCTCAATTTACCTACCTTAGAAAGGATGGAAGGCTGAGTCAGCCTTGAGCCTGGTAAGATTCGAACCTGCAGAAATTGCAGGCAGCTGTGTTAATAACAGGGTGCATTAAACCACTGTACTACCAAGGCTCCTCATAATAATAATGTGGCTAAACCCAGCCTTGTCCATGACTCCTCCCAAATTAAGGGGACACCCCCCCCAGTGGTGAGTTGCTCCCGGTTCGAGAAAACTGGTAGTGGCTGCGGGAGGTTCCATCCTGCGCAGAAGCACGTGCTCGCAAAGCAAGCAAGCGCACCCACTACCAATAGCAAACCGGTAGCTCCGGGATTTGAATCCCACTACTGCAGGGGTGGACAGCTTGGCTGTCTCGGGAATTCTGGGAGTTGAAGTCCACAGGTTGTAAAAGGGTCACATTTGCCCACCCCTGCACTACTGGAATCCCCCCCCCAACCCCCACATGGTTGCAAAGGGGGAAGCGACCACAGGCTAAAGTCTTCATCAATTCTGTCGTCGGGGTTTTGAGTTTCCAGACAGCCGGTCCCCCCCCCCCTCAGCTGAGACGGGCCACCCAAAGTCTTTGCCAGACCCACAGAAGGTTGCAATTCAACCCTTGCACAAATCAGCCCAGTTGCTAAAGTAATTTTCTAACGCAACAGATCCCTCGTCGTTTGCTTGATGCTGGGAATCCAGACATGTCTTCCCTCCCACATACGGAAGCACCAATTTCTCTAATGTTGCGGGGGAAAGGAACTAAGAATACGGTTTTGGCCCCAGCGCAAACAATTATGGTTGCTAAATTTTGCAGACGGAATGCTGCGGCTGCCAATTTTTTTTTATTTATTTTTTTTAATTAGATTTATATGCCGCCCTTCTCCGGAGACTCAGGGCGGCTTACAGTGCGTTAAGCAATAGCCTTTATACTTTTGTATATTTATACAAAGTCAGCTTATTGCCCCCACAAACTGGGTCCTCAATTTACCTACCTTAGAAAGGATGGAAGGCTGAGTCAACCTTGAGCCTGGCGAGATTCGAACTTGCAATAATTGCAGGCAGCTGAATGTTAATAACAGGCTTTTAGTCTGTTGAGCTATCCAGGCTCAATTCCAGGAATATAGGATAACTGAGTTGGAAGGGACTTTGGGGGGCTCTTCTAATCCAGGGGCCCCCAACCTTTCAGGGCACCAGGAACGTCTTTTGATGACGTGACCACGGGGATGCCGCAGTGGTCGTAAGGGTGAAAAACGGTCCCAAGTCAACTTTTTCCAGTGCCGTCGTCGTTTCAAATAGTCACTACATGAACTGTCATAAGTCGAGGACTAGCTGGATACGGCCCAGAACAGGAAGCCAGCAAGGTGGCGTGGTTCCACTCCCAATTGTAGTTACGTCGAGGAATATCTGGATATATAACAGAATAACAGAGTCGGAAGGGACCTTGGAGGTCTTCTAGTCCAACCCTCTGCACAAGCAGGAGATCCTATACCCGTGATGACGAACCCATGGCAGGCGTGCCAGAAGTGGCACGCAGAGCCTTCTCTGTGGGCACGGGTGCCATCACCAGCTGCTTTTCTGGTTTCCGGCATGCATTCTGGTTTTCGCAGGTGCCGGAGCACTGGAAAACGGCCTGAAAACAGGCCGAAAAACGGACAAAAAAATAGGCTGTTTTGGGGGGCATTTTCTAGGCCATTTTGAGGCCATTTTTGGGCTGTTTTCAGGCCATGTTTCGTGCCAAAAACAGCCTGAAAACAGCCTAAGAGCCGAGGTGGCGCAGTGGTTAGGGTGCAGTACTGCAGCTACTTCAGCTGACTGCTCGTTCAGCAGATCAGCAGATCAAATCTCGCCGGCTCAAGGTTGACTCAGCCTTCCATCCTTCCGAGGTGGGTAAAATGAGGACCCAGATTGTTGGGGGACAATATGCTATTTAGTATACTGTCTTTCGTGTAAGCCGCCCAGAGTCCTCGGAGAGTGGGCGGCATAGAAATATGAATAATAAAAAATAATAATAAATAATAAATAAATGGCCTGAAAAACAGCCTGAAAACGACCAGGAAAATGGCCAAAAACAGCCAGAAAACACGCATGTGCGTGTCGGCCAGCTGCTCTTTGGGTTTCCGGGGTGCACACCTGCACGCACCTACACGCATATTCCGGTTTCAGCACTTGGTGCTGAAAAGCTTCGCCATCACTGTCCTATACCATGCCAGATTACCATGCCAATCTCTTCTTTAAAATCTTACAAATCGTTAAATGGCTTAAATATATAATAATAACAGTAACAGAGTTGGAAGG